>NW_025999991.1:2724418-2822004 GCF_001458135.2 Marmota marmota marmota | reverse complement strand
GGTTTAAAAAAAAAAAAAAAAAAAAAAAAAACAGCAAATATATTAAAATGGCTTTTTCAGGTGTTTTATGAAACATTTTATAGTCAACCTTTTGGCCTCCGATAACATTTTAATTTTTGTTTTCTTATTAAATTGAAGGCCCAAGGAGGTGATAGCATTTTGCAGAGATTGAAAAGAGTACTATTTGATGCCAAGTCTACTGTTGTGGTAAGTTGGACAGTTTGTTTAGTGTCATTGGAAGCTTAGAAAGTATGGGTTCTTCATGTCTAATGAGGGTGAAATAGAGAATTTCAAAGGATTTGTTCAAAGTGTGTCTTCAATTTGAAGGGTATGAACTGCATCCATCATAGAAATTAAGTTTCTTTTTTTTTTAATATTTATTTTTTAGTTTTCAGTGGATACAACAACTTTATTTTTATGTGGTGCTGAGGATCGAACCCAGCGCCCCGCACATACCAGGCGAGTGCGCTACTGCTTGAGCCACATCTCCAGCCCCAGAAATTAAGTTTCTCTAATCATTTCCATATGATTGAAGAGATTACTGAAATTCAGAATCACTAAATGCACTAAAAAATTATTTCTCCAACCTACTGAAAATTTAGATAATAGGAAATTTTTATTTCTACTAAGCATTGTTTCCTGTGAATTGGTCATTTTTGTTGAAAAAAAAAGTCTCAAGAATTCCTTTTTTTTTTTTTGTAATATTCAAAGTAAACTTCCAGATCTTAAAGTTTTAGGCATCCCTGTGATTTGTATAGTTTACCTAGATCTTTCCTTTTATAGTTTCATTTTTGAAATATGTTTCCTCAGCTTTATTCACTCACTTCTTACCTGATTTTTTCTGCCATTCTCATTTCCATCTGTTTTTACCATATGAAACTTTCATGCAGTCTCACTGATAGCCTGCTGATGGTTGAGTCTTCTGGTGTATTCCTCTGGATTTCTTCAAGGAATCTCTTCTTTGCCATTCTCCTTTCCCTGCTGCTGTGATACTTACTACTTCCCCCACCTCCACCCCATTTCTCCAATAATCCATGCCTTTCCAGTGTCTCTTTCTGTTGCCCACTTGAGTCCTTGGAGCTGAGCCTTCTTGCTTGTAAGTGTATTCTAAAAGCTCATTCTCATTCCCCAGCTTCAGTTCTCAGTCACCTTGACAGTAGAGCATGTTAAAATTTGCTTGAGGCCTAAACTTAGTTTTAATTATCTATCATGAGCCATGCCATCAGCATTTTCACTCTTCCTAGCTGAAAGAAGGCATGCAACTATAGCTAGCCTTCTCTATTCTGAGAAGTGACTCTCATAATCTGTGGCTTACCATGCATAACGTACTGTTTCTTCAGTTTATCAGTGGCATTTCTTAATTTTCCTGTTTCCACCAACATGGATTAGACATTATCAAACTATTTCTCCTCTTTACCTGGTCTCCACACTTCGCTCTTATTGGTCTCCATTCCATTCTGTAAACCACTAATGCTTCTAAAATAATCAACTTTGGCCATTGTTCATCCTTTTTCCAGGGATGCACATCAGAATGTGAATGAACTCTGTCCATCTAAAATACTTTCTCATTGTTTTTAAAATGTTGCACAAAGTTTCCTGGATCTAATTGCAAGTACTCACATTATGCCTTGTTCTGCCTCTTTCTTCCTTTTCCTATTTCTACCTCAAAATATACCCTGACTTTGTGTAGCCTTCTTCTGTTATCTTAATCCAAAATAATGATCTTTCTGAACTTGTGTATATTGTTCTTGTGAGTTACAAATGCAACCCATAAAATACAATGTAGTGGAAAAAACATTTCGTAAAATTACTTTTGTTTTTGTGGGAGCTAAGGAGATTACATATAACATGAGGGAAACTAATAAGTGAATGATGCTTTACTGCTTACCAGATGAATAATAAATGATAAAAACATCATGTGAAGGGAATTGTATATACTCTCTTCATGGTAAATAACTCCGCCTTTGCCATGAGCATCAGATTCCTATAGTTCAATGAATAGCTCAAAAACTGGCAGGCATAGTAATCACCTTAAAGAGACCTTTCAGTTAAAATGAGAAAAATGAGTTTTTTAAAAAGGGATTTAAGCAATTTGGTATACACACACACACAAAAGCATGTGTGTGTGCACATTTACATGCATGGATGCTGAATCTCTCTCTTATGGTGTCTTTAGCATGGTAGTTATTGTTTAAGTGTTGACATTTAAATATTGACACTTCAAGAAAGTTGATAAGCAACAAGAAGAAATTTGCAGTGGTTTTAAATTTATTGTGTGCTTTTTATATCAGAGTTACATCTGAGGGCAACTGAGTTTTAATTATCTTTCCTCAGTCTATATTCAGGAGCTCGCCACTTATGGGCTGCTTTCTCTTTGGCCTGCCACTGGGTGTCATCAGTATCATGTGCTATGGAATCTACACAGCTGAAACAGACTCAGATGGAGGTTATATGGAAGAGCGATATGAAATGTCTAAAAGTGAATTTGAAATCCAAGAACAGCCAGAGGAGAACACAGATCAAGAGCCAAACGGTGGAGACTCTACAGCACCTACTGCCCAAGAGCCCAAGGATGTGTTAGAGAAGAAGAAAGACTGAGACTTGACGAGTATAAAATATTTGATAGGATTTCAGATCATTAAAGAGTCTATTTATTGGATATAGATATTTAATCATGATCTTTACAGAAGAGAACATGTTATTTGTACTTTGCTAATATCAACTGCATGGATTCAAGTAGTCCTTCTACAAAGGGGGAGATATTTGGAGTAAAGAAACGGTGTATCTAAAACAAACAGAATCAAACCACTCCATCAGAGTTTACCTTATAGATGTTATTATAATAGGTCAGTTTTATTTGCATGTTTCTCTATCTGAATATTCTGTGACAAAGTTAGGATTCTTGGAGAGAATATTTAAATTGGTTATTCAGGTAGAAAGTACATGTCTGATAGAGAAAAAAATAACACATCTACCTACAGCTATCCATTCTCATATATTTTGCATAAGATTTGTATGGACAATGTAAGTCTTTAAAGTTAGGCACTTTAAGGAAAACTAATAACTTTTTCCATGTATCACATTAAGATTACAAGGTTAAAAGTGATGTGGTTTTATATATAGCATAGTGCTTTTATTTTGTTAGTTATTTTTAAAGGAGAGGAAATGTTACTTTTTAACTTTATACTTGGTTGCATTATTATAAAATTTTCATATGAGCCTCTATAGTGTGTGGGGGGAGTTTTGTGGTTGACCTTTGCAAAATAACCAGGTTGTGCAGGGAACAGTAACTTCAGCCCGTTCCTGGGAATGCTGTCTAACCAGTTGTCTTCATCAGTCATTCCAGGAAGGAAAGGAGCTATGTCAATCCTGTCTTGCTTAGCTTTAGCCAAAGCAGCTTAGGATTTTTGTGTTCTTTCTTTTTTATTTTGTATATTGAAATTTCTTCTAAAATTTCATTTGATTAAAAAATCTGGCTTTTGAAAAGTAATATATTTTTGTTTGTGGTAAGTTTACTTTATAGCAATTTAAAATCTGAATTATCGCACATCTATTTTATAGTGCCATTATGAACACATGTTCATAATGAGTAATGAGTGACATAATTAGCATGTCAAGCAGTGTGTCATGCACAGTGAGAAAAATAGAGATGGCTGGTTACTTTCTCTGTTCTCTGAGTTCTGTCATCCATTTCAGTGAGTATCTCTAATCTCATTTATAATGAAACAGTGTAGGAATTCTAACACAGTAATATCTAAAAATTGGTATTTTGCAGTAAGCTTGATTTGCTTATTGTGGATTAATTTGTTATTTTTGAGGCCTTCGTTTACATAAGTTTGGAATTTTTACTAGGTAACTTATTTAAGTACTTATTCTTTAGTTTTATTATCCATTGTAAAGATTGTCTTGATTGTATTAAAAATGTTTAATCATTTTAAAAATACTTAATTTATGGTCCTTACACTGAAGTTATTTAGGGCTTTGATTGCCAAAGGCAGCTTTTGGTTGTTTCTGATGCCATACTAATCTGGACTAACTGAAACTCTTGTATCTTAAATGCTGCAGCATTATAAATAATTGTTTTGTTGTGTTCATGTGTTCTTTTAGCATATAATAATTAAATATCCATCTTTAATGTTTGACCCCTTATCATTAACTTTTTTAATAATGAAATAAGTATGTAGTCAGAGAGAATTTCAGGAAATACTAAAATGAAAAGTTCTCAAATGGAAATTGGACATAAATGCTGTTAATTCAAAAAGGAGATTCCTCTGCATAGAATACAGAGGGTATCTTTGGGAAGATAATAATGTTCCCAGTGATCAGACTGGTTTTGCAGTAGAAAAAACTTAGATAAGTATAGATGCCTCATTTAAGACTCAGTTTAGTAAAGAAGTGAAATAAAATTACAGAAAATGTCATTGATTTTTTTTTTTCCTTAATGTTTATCACTCTCAGATGTTAGTTTGCATATTTTTGTGTTATTAGTCATCACCTATACAGAACACCTCTGTAGGGAAAAGAGTAAAGTTCAGGAAGCAAAAATCCAGTGATGATCCTTTGTATTCTGGGACATGGCCCTTTAGTTCATGGCCTTAGACCTCTGTCATCCTTTGCACAACTCTGTGTCCTTGCCTCATGTGCTCTTTGCACTTTTTAAGTGTGTTTATTGGGAAAACAAAATGTATAGGTTGTTTGATAAGTGAATGGTTTTTTTTTTCTTTTTGTATTAAAATTTTGCTTTTAACTTGTTTCTGTTTTAGAATATTACTTTGTCAGATTCCTCACACACAAAAAAAAATGGTTCACTTGTGTGCTTTTTCCCTTCAATGTGATTATCAGAGCTTTACTCTGAATGCTGTTTTCATTTCAGGAAAAATTATTTCAAAATAAAGGTGTATCTCTTAATAATTAAATCTGGTAGACACAGTGATGATTCAGATGATGAATTACATGATTACATATCTTTAATAGAATCCTTCAGGAAACTGGAGTCCCACTTTCTCTTTCAGTTGCAGCAAAGTTCCCTATCTATTTTCTGGAATTCAAAATTCTAGATCCTTGAACAATATTACCAATATTCCAGAGGGAAAGTGCATATTTTTATCATGTGCCCTGTGTACCCCATGGTAGCGCACAACCTTTTTTTGTTTCACTGTATGCATCGGTATTTCTCTAGCTACTGTCTGAAATTTGTTTGAAGGATATTAAATCTGGAATTTTCATTTTCTTCCTCACAGTGCTTCCTGGTATCTGATTTAGAAATGACATTTAAGATGCCAAATGTTTTAAGGTTGAAGGAAGGGTCTATGTGAGTAGTTAAAACAGCTGTTTGGTGGATTTTATTGTTAATGATGTTCCTTGTGTTTTGATTTTGGGGCTTTTTTGTTTTGTTTTGGTTTTGTAAAACGTAATATAAATAATTTCATCATTGTTCTGTATGACCAAGAGGTAGGACAAGGTGGAAAAACTACTTAGCTATTCTTATTAAGCAGAACTTGTTGAAATAAACCAGTGTGAGAGTGTGAGATATTATGACTATCAATTAATTGGTAGGGTTAAGTTTACCATTTTATTTTTATAATTTTTTTTTTCCTGAATGTGTGAGTCCAAGAGTGGACAAAAAATAACTTTTCTTCTTTGGACTAACCTCTGGTAGTTTTTGAAAGTCTGTATTACTAACTTGTTGAATTCATGATATTCTGTCTTATAGCATCAGTTGTAAACATTTGTTTTTCTAAAATAAAGTAACTAAAAACGTAGTTGTCTGTTATTTTTACTATGTGTCCTTTGGCAGTTTGCCACATGAATAGTTCTATAGGAGCAAAGACAGCAACTAATACTGATCTTCATACAGTTTTTATTTCTTTTGTTAAAATTTTAAGTAATTCATAATTGGAGTTTTAGAATTTAAACAGATTTGAGATCAGATTGTAATCTTATTCCCTGATAGATTTAGAACTTGGGATTCATGAGTTTGGTATATTTTGTGTTTGTAAAACTCGATGTCTTTTACACACTGATTTTCCTAAAAGGGTGCCTCACCTGCTTTTTACAACATTTAAAGATAGAAGAATTGAATTTGTATTCTTAAGTCTGTAAAGTTATGATCTTGGTACAACATGGCCTCAGCCCCCTCACTGTATTGTCAATGAAGTGAGAATTTAAATCCTCAGTGTTTTGTTTTTTTGAAATGGCATCGGTTGAGAGTATATTACAAAACATAAATTTATACAAGTTAATTTTAAAATTTGTCTCTATACCAAGAGCATGTGTTTTAATGGGAATAACTGGCACAAGAATAACAGTCAACAAAAATGAACCTGTGAATTTATGACTTTGCACTGACTAGCTGGTTAGGACAGCTGCTTCTGGGAAGGGCCTAGCACGTTGAGCTCCACAGAAGTGTGGCAGAGGCACCCTGTCTTGACAGGAGCTCCCATGCCATGCTGCCTGGTTCATACTCTCTCTCCCTCATGTGCTGTGTGAAGTTGGATAAACCACTTGACCCCTCAGCTCCTGAGTCAAATATGATTGGGGATAATGACACCTATTTCCTTGGATTGTGAAGATTAAATGAAGCATATTTGGAACAGGGACTTGATTTCTCACTTCATTTAGAATTTTATAGTGTTTACCACAGAGAAAAGGCAAGTCATTATGAATATAAAATCTTTATGTTTAAATTTGCTTGGCTACTTTCAGCAATTTAAGTTTTAACATTCTGAATCAAAGTGGAAAAAAAAGTATTTAACATTGAAATTAAACAATTATAAATATTTAGGTATAGCTATCTCTGAAAAAGCCTCTGATCTTTGTGCTTTTTTTATTGAAACAAAATGAATAAACACAAAGAAAATGTAAGTATCTGGTAGAATAATTGATTGATTTCTGTGAATGTTTGTTTAGATAGGTAAATATGTGATTTGGAATTAGGATATGAATGCATGTTGCATACAAATGAAAAGATTATTTTCCTGCAAAGATTCCTGGCTAAAACTCAAAGTATTCCAGTATTTATTTACTAAGCCCATCTCCTACAAACTGGAATGGTGTTTTAATCTAGTGAAAAATTGGCAGTGATTTTCTGTGACTTAATCTTTCAACAAATGTTTATTAAATGTCGTCTTTGTACTACCAAGATTGCAGCATTCAAAGACAGTCAGGTCCCAATCCTCATGGAGTTTTAAGCTACTGTAATTGCCAATCCATTTTTATTTAAAACTTTCAATTCTATTTTTCTGTTTTTCTTAATTTCCCTTCTTTTGCAATCCATTTTTCAACATAAAAGCATTGTTGTATCTTTGGGACAGTATTGGTGACCAGGGCCAAAGAGAATTTATTGTCAGTTTTCTTCAAATAATGGAGAGTTGGATTTATTCTGCATGTCTGCAACTGTGGTGGTACCAGGGATGGAGATAAAGGGAGATGGAATGCAGTTCAAAGTAAGGAAACAATAAAAGAACTGTCCAGAGAGAGAATGTTGGAGGCTTAGGGTCCCCACACTGAAAATGACCAAGCATAAGAGCCAGACTGTCCTTTGGTACTGGTTCCTTTTGGTCTGAGATTCTGTCGTACACAACAGTCCCTTCTCTTTCCAACAGAGAAAGTCAAGAAGGTTCTTAGCCAAATCTGATGTATTCAGTTTTAGCTGGATGGCTAAGACAATTCAGTGAACCTGAAGAATCCCTAGAAACTCAGAATATTCCTTCACTCTGGAAATTTTTCACAGAAATCCTCATTATTGTCTTCGTAAGTGACCAGGGTCACCTGGTGATGTATATGACTGGTTTTGTTCTAACAGAATCGTTTGATATATCACAGTTTCTATGTCTGATGTTGTCACTGAAAATTTTCTTGCCATTCTAAAAACCCAGCCAAAAATACAGTAAACAGATGTTAATGGCTTATAGGACAGCACTTAAGATTGTGAGCTATGAACAAATAATCTGTGTAACTAACCTGTTAAATTCTTTTGTCTTTTTTCCCTCTTTAAACTGACCATCAGAACATTTTTATAAGCATTCTGAATTGGCATTATTGAGATTACAAGATTATATAACCTCTCTGAACAATAATACATTATAACTGCAAATCAAGTAATTGAGGGAATGACTTAAAATCTGAAGGATTTTTGTAAGGATTTAAAGGTTACTATCAAGGAATAACTTTGGAAGAGTAAATAAATTTAAAATCCGTTCACCTCATATTTGGATATAGGTGACTTCACGGTTTTCATTAAAGACTAACTTGTTAGTTTGCTAAGATGATCATAAATTTCCACCCCAATTATCCAATAGGTCTGAAAAAATTGGAACTTCTCAAGAAGGATAGAATTACTACTGATAAGAACCATGCTTAGCATGTTTGGTTTGCATTAAAGAATATCAACAGTTGTGTAGTAGTTTGTGTGGGGGGAGATTTTGAATGATACAAGTTCATTGACTTTAGAGGACGAGCATGAAGTTCACAGTCTGAACACTAGATGTAAATTACAATGAAATCATATTACTTAAAATTACAAAAAAAATGTTTGGATGGAATAACAATGTTTTTAAATAGTTCGTTGGATCAATTGACATTGATTGCTTATACACAAATGGATAGACAACATTTGAGAATATTTTATGTTTTTTTTTTGTTTGTGATTTATTTTTAAACTTAGACTGCAGTTCTTTAAAATTGTTGATGTCATAATCTCAGATACTCTGAAATAACTGAATTGCTAGCTTTCAAAATATTAGAAATATTTTTCTTACAAATAATATTTCATAGTATTCCACCTCATAGAATTTCTGTTGTCTCCCTTCCCTAACGCTGGATCTCCATCATTGTAGGGATGCAGTTACATAGGAAAGTATGAGGTATTATTCAGAAGCATTACTGAGGAAAAACTGTCATTCAGTTTTTTTAAGAGTTGGATTATGATTCAAAGGACTCTTGGGAGATAAATTGATATCTGAGTATAATCATTCAATAATTGTTTAATTTGAACACTTAATGTTTCTTCATTGTTATCTCATTGGCTGAATTAAAAATTGGATGGGAGCAGTCTCCGGTCTCCCAGCAATGAAGCCGGAATGTTAAGCTGTTGATGGTGTGTGATCCACACAGAGGTTGGAGTTGTATGGGACTTGGTAGAAAAACAGGATATTGGACTGTGTTGACCACTTCCTGGGGCCTTCGGGAAGGTCTGGTCAAGAAAGAGAAGACGGGAGAACAGGAAGGTGAACACTCAGAGCCTCCTGCCTAGAGAGAGCAGTGCAGCATGCCAGGAAGCAAGTTGTTTTCCTGTTTTACCTGCAAACATTTCTTGCTCAAGGTCAAATTAAGGAAGAGAGTGAAGTACTCACGTAATTGGTACCCCCGCAGGCACTGGAAAACTGAAGGCAGCCCCACTCGCCACCCTCTGACCCTTGGCCCAGCACTTGCTGCATGCTTTGCCATTCCCCTCCACCATGAGCAGGCTACACAGCAGGGCACCATGACTATCTTCCAGATCTGAGATTTCAACCACTTGTAAAGATGGTATACAGATTGAAAGGCCAAGACCCCAGAAAATCCCTGACTTTGGTAATTGGTCATGGATTCCCTGGAAATCTTAAAAAACAAGTAGCTGAACTAAATTTTATGGGAGCTATATTCCCAGAGAATCTCCTAAAGCTTAATATAAAAGATCTACTAATTCCTCAACACTGAAATGATGCTCCCTAACTCAAAATCTTATCCTAATCCTCCTTTAGGTGGAGGATACCTAAATGAGCTCACCATACTGCCAAGCTATGCTGTCTTTGCTCAGTCAGGTGTTTCTAGGAGGTTGTATCCACCATATGTTGTTTTAGGTAAACTCCTATGGGAGAAGGATTTCAGTAAATGTTCATTTAATTTTACACTGTATATGTGAAATTATACAATTTACATATATTCAATATCTCTGAAATGAAAAGTGAACATTGACCCCTCTGTAACACTGTTCACAGAAATTCAAGATAAATAACAGACCTAATGTGTAAAATGAAACAATAACTTTTTGGAGAAACCTGGGAAAGAATCTATGACTTTAGTTGAAAATAATTGGGTAAAGAGAACAGAAATAGCATGCATATTATTGGGAGGAGTTATCAATTGGATTTCATTAAAAGTGAGAATTTCTGTTAATCAAATGATACCATTAACAGTGAAAAGGAAGCCACATCAATGTTTTCAGCAGCTCAATTCACAATAGCTAAACTGTGGAAGCAACTTAGATGCCTTTCAGTAGATGAAAGGATAAAGAAACTAATATATGTATAAAATAGAATATTACTCAGCATTAAAAGAAAATAAAATTATGGCTTTTGCAGGTAAATGAATGGAGTTGGATAACATCATGCTAAGTGATGTGATCCAGTCCCAAAAAAACAAAGGCCAAATGTTCCCTCTGATAAGTGGATGCTGATCCATAATGGGGGGTCGGGCGGGTGGAGAGGAGTGGGAATGGGGGGACATGGGAAAACTGGAGGAACTTTGGGCAAAGGGGAGGAAGGGGTGGAGAGAGTGCATGGGGGCACAGCCAGAGAAGTGAAAAGTTGTGCTGCAGTTGTGTACAGTGAATCAAAATGCATTCTGTTGTCAGATATACCTAAATAAAATTAGTTAATTAATAAAATAGTGAAAAGGGAGGGGAGAAACTGGGAGGTGGTATTCACAAAATCCTCATCTACCAAAGGACTTCTGCAGAATATATAAAGGATACCTTTCAATCAATAAGGAAAGATAATCCAATAAAAGCAGCAAGCAAAAGATACAAATAAGAATTTACCAAAGGGCGGGGGGAGCCATATAGCTAATAAGCCTCTAAACAGATGCTTAGCATCATTGCTCATTCAGTCTCTTGGCTTTAAAAATCTATACATGTTTATTTCATGATTTTTTATCTTGAATTTCAAATGTGTGTGCGATCGATATCTCCACCTGGGTGGTTAATGTGCAATTTAAAGGACATGACCATAGCACCTTTGCTATCTCCACAAAATGCCTGCCTCTGCTCAGTCTGGTCTCAGTAAATGGTAACTTCATTATTTTAATTACTCAAACCCAAACCCCTGGATCTGTCTTCTTTCCTTCAAAACCCCACATTAGATATGAGAAACGCTGTTTGTCTTGCCTTGCACACTTTGCACCACACTCAAGTTCAGGCTCCTGCTTCAGGCTGCCATCACCCGTGCGTTACCAGGATTTTTTGCTTCTGTCATTGCGTGACTGTGGTCTGCTTTCTACAAAGCCACTAAGGAGATCTTTCTACAGTGCAAACTCACACCTTTTTCTGTTCAAAACATTCAAACTCAGTGTAAAAGCCAAGGTCCTTACCATGGCCTGCGTCCCAGGTTGTACAGTGTCTTGTGAAAATTCTTTACGTTGCAGTCCTAACCCCCAGGACTTCAGAATGTGACCTCATTTGGACGTGTTTGTTGCAGATGTAACTAAGAAGGTGTAATTTTGTAATTTAAAGTGAGGTCATACTGGAGTAGGTGGACTATCTCCAGTATAACCAGTGTCCTTCTGTAAAGGGCACTTTTACAAGCAGACGTGCATACTGGGAGAGTGCCATCCACGTAGGCATATAGGCAGAGCTCAGCTGATGTTTCCAGAAGGCATGCCAAAGATGGAAGCACATCCCCCAGGAGCCAGGAGGAGCTTGAAACAGATTTTTTCCTCATAACCTTGGCTAAAGAACCAACCCTCCCACCCCTTTGGACTTCCAGCCTTCAGGACTGAGACAGTAAATTCCAATTAAGTCACTCCTATTGTGATACTTTGTTATGGCAGTCCTAACAAGCTGATATGGCTTATATGATGCTTTGTAACAGTCTCCCTGCTTCCCACCATTACCACCTGTTCCCACCTGCAGCTTGCAGAATTCATCTCAGCTTCCTGCTCCTTTATTTGCCCTGGGACACTGAGAATCCTCCCTGGCACTTGCTGTTCCTCAGACTGGAGGCTGTTCTGAGTTCCACGTGGCTTCCTCTCCGCCTTACTTCAGGTCATCTTGTCATCGATGCCTTTATTTACCACTCCATATACATGAGACCTCCCAGTCAGTCTCCCGTCCTTTCCAACCCTATACAAAGATTGCTGCTTTATTTTTATAAGTGCTTCTTTTATAGTGATTTCATCCCTCAATTACACTTTTTAACTGAAGATTCTAAGTGGTCAGAGACTATTTCTTCAAGGCTATTGTCCTGGTTTTTAAACATGCTTGGCATGTAGTATGCATTCAGTAAGCAAGGAGTGAATGATGATAATGGTTTTATCACCAGAGTGTTACTAGTTGAAGGTTTTTGAGTAAAAAATCAATAGCATATATATTATTCAAGTTGAACGTTTTAAATGCATGGTTCCAAAGTGTCAAATACTGATTGCTATGAATAAGAAAGAAGAATGATTAAAATAGTCATAGCTTTCAAAGTAATCTACATTAATATGGGAAGACTTTTTTAGTTACCTTTGGATAAATAAGAATAGATGTCAACTACTATGGAAATGTTTACATAACCAAATAATTCTCCACCCCTCAAATACTATGAGCCGGCAGGCACCACAGCCTTGCTTCAGGAGAGCCATTTCCCTTTCTGTGGGTGGGAAGGCAGGGGACTCCAACTGGGGCCACGCGCTCCACTCCTGCTCTGGAGATGAGCAATAGCTCAAATGACTCTATCAGCCTTTGCTGCTGGGGACACCCGCTGCAGAGCAGCCCTCGAGAGGGGTCTCTACCAAAGCGCTCTCTCTCCTGCTCTTCATGAGCCATTTAAATTGCAAACATATATTTAAAATGCAAACATATATTCACAAGCTGCTTTTGTCTTCTACAAGACGTAATGACCATTGCCAGATTCTAAATATAATTTTGACTTTTGTGACAAAAGTCAGTTCTTCCACTGAGTGTAGAAGAAAAAAAGGAGGAACTAAAATCCCTACCTGCCCCCAGTGGTAGGATTCTCCTGCTGGAAGAGGAGAAAGTGCTGCGCTTTAACCACAGTTGTGCTACTTCTAGTCGAGTTGTCCCTTGGCATCCTCCGGGACTGATTCTAGGACCTCTGTGGATAGTGGACGCCAAAATCCCATGGAAGCTCAGCACCCTTATATATGGCATCATATGTGTGTAAAACCTACCCACATCCTATGTACTTCCTGTCATCTCTAGATTACTAATTGGTTATCCCTACACCATGTCAATGCTATGCAAATAGCTATTGCACTGTATTGTGGAGGGAAAAAATGTCAGAAACGTCTGCACAGGTCACTATACATGCAGTTTTTTTTTTTTTTTTTTTCTGTTCATGGTTTTTTGAACACCCAGACCTCACAAATACAGACCTCACAAATACAGACCTCACAAATACAGAAGGCAGATTGTATGTGTTCTGCTTTAATCAAAACACATTATGGGAATGGGGCTGTAGGTTAGTGGTAGATACCAATACTTGCCTTACACGTGTGAGGCACTGGGTTTGATCCTCAGCACCACATAGAAATAAAAAAATAAAGGTATAAAAAACTTTATAAAGGTATAAAAAATACTTTATAAAGCCTTCTTATGTGCGTATTTAGACAAATAGGCAAAGCAATTGTGGCTAAACATTTACAGTAATTATATGCCCTTCACCTGCAATTCCTTACCCTTCTCCGTGACTCTCCAATAACTCTTTCAACTTTTATGTAGGTTGAAATGTTTCAAAATACTGAGAAAAAATGTAAATATGATAACCAATATAATAAATTATTTTTTTCAATGCACCAATTGATTGTATATTCAAACACAACCAGAGATTTCTAGAATATCAAATATGATAGAAATAAACAGGGAGCTTTGGATAAGATAGACTATGGCAGCATTATGCATGGATTTATGAAAGTATTATACAACAGATGAGAAAGGGGTTTATGTGAAATGAAAACCTTCATATCAAAGATGCACATGAAAAGTTTCAACAGATCAGCTCAAGGGTACTTAAAAAGGTCTTTTGCTATTAATAATAAATGAATAAATCATATTCAGAAACCATGAGCATAGGTCGGAAATTTTATCCCTTTTATTCAACTTGGGAAAATAATCACATAAATAAACTCCTAGTTACAATTTTTGTCAGAAATGTAATATCTGGTTACTCTTGCTTAGTTTATATCAGAGTATCATTACTGTTTAAAACTCCAGGTCAAATCAGAAATCAGCACATCTTTGAAGTGTTCACTAACTTCTGTAGGTGTTGATTTTTTCCTTCATCTTGGTTAATGGTACATTGTATAAACTTAGATTTTATGTTTAATGTACAGAATTCCACTATTGATTAACTAAATCCACTTATGTAATAACATACTTCTTGAAAATCTAATGACATTTTTAAGAATTGAAATTGTGTTGCCTGAGTCCTGTGTTCTTAAGAGTTTGAAAGAAGGAATGATTGACTCAGTGAATGGAAAGATGAGTTAGACTTTTTAAAAAGATAAAAACAAGTTTATAAAGACACAAACCACACTTCCTCCAAAAGAACATCCAAATAGAGGTTACTGTCTTCATTGGCAGTTGCTTAGGAGCAACTGTACACACATACATACAAATAAAATCATGTTTCCCATATGTCGGTTATAATAAGGCAACGTTTTCACTGTATTTCCATGAAAACAGGAAAATGTCATGTGTGCCGAGACAGTTAAATAGCAGATATGGAGTACACACACACAGAGAGAGAAACACACGTACACACAGGAATTCTCTACAGGAGGCTGGTGGAACCCGCTCGGTAATGGTACATTGGTTAATGGTACATTGTACTTTGCCTGTGATGCCTGAGCTTGACATCTACAGTCCTAGCCCTGAAGAAGGGAAGGTGGACATGAGGTGGTGGGGAGCAGGAAGTTGGAGCCCACAGGATGGACTGAGACCCATTCCAGTTCCTGTTACTTCTGCACCTGGTGGTGTGAGAGCCCTTCCAACGCCTTTTTCAATGGTGCTGAACCTAAACATGTGGCTCAGGAGACACAGAACTACAGGAAGCCTGAAGGAAAGGTGCACATTTGCAGGCCCAGCCTTACCTCATCAGCTATATCAATGACCTTTAAATACCTGGGCTTTACTTCCACCCTCCAAATCTCACCGGAGGTCCCTCTAGTGGCTCACTTTCTCAGCATCCTGCCACACAGGGAATTCTGAAAGTGTTCTGCCTACCAGATGGGCATGGTGCAAAGCCAGGAACAGCCACCTACTGTCACTGGCTCCCACACACATGATGCCATACACTGTCACCCGGGATAGACATCTCTAAGTCATATCTAAGTACTCTTCCCAAATCAGTAACATGAGACCTCTTTCCGTAAAAGAGGATCCTGAGTTCTTTTTCTGTCTTTGGGAGGTATTCATTCTGCTGCTGCTGGTTCACCTACCTCATTTTAAATTTTGTAATTTAAATACTGACATAAAATGTTCACTGCCATTAACACCACTTATATTAAATGTAAGGGAATCAGAGGGACTAGAAACCCCCAGATATTTACAAGATACATATCGTGTGTGGGCATTCATATAATAATATGTGTATTCATTTCAAAGTGAAAGGGGTTCTCATAACCACCACATACAGATACAGAGAGAATTGGCTTTTACAAACCAAGGAGAGAGACTTCACAAAGAACCAACTCTGCCCTCACCTTCATCTCCCACTGGTTCTTTAAGAATGGTGAGAAAATAAAGTTGTGTTGTTTAAGCCTTCCAGCCTGCGGTCTGTCTCATGGTAGTCCTAGAACACTGATAGAAGTGTCATCAATGTCCCACACCAGTGTAGATTCCCAGGAAGAAAAATTCATGAGGATTCCGGAAGGCCAGATTCTGGCACATGACTGAAAACATTGAGGGAAGATAATAATGTGTATGGCTGCCTTCACCAGCTTAAAGCAGATATTTATTAATTTTATCCTGAATGCATCCACAAGGTCCCTTCAGTACAATGGACTCATCATTATTCACAGCAATCAATAATTTTAAGTTTTCCTTGTGCCCAAATTCCTAACCCTGGGACACCGAGATGAAAGTTTGATGCATCACACGTATGGAGTTTGTACGGTAGGCAAGACACTTACAGAGAAGAGTCTATGTGCTTCTGGACATGTTGTCCAGCTCTCCCCTGAGAGGAAAGGATTTAGAGTTCTCATTCCAACCCTTTGAAATGTAAATGAGTCCCTCCAGTGGAGAGACACCTTCCTTCTGTCCAGATCAGCAACCAGGGTTGACTCTAAGCCACTGAAGCACCACTTGGAGTGAAGACAAACGCTCCAGGTGGTAAAGCTCTCAGAATTCCTGTGTATCCAGTAAAAAAAAAATCACTTTCCTGTGCTGTTTTTAGGCTAGGTCCCAAGTTTCGGTCTAATTTGTTTAGTGCAGAAACATAGCATAGAAATATATTCTTTCAACCTCCACAAGGGAGGCTGAAATATGGAGTACACACACACACACACACACAGAAACACACACATCCCACAGGAATTTTCTACAGGAGTCTGGTGGTACCAGCTCTGGAGGCCTGAACGTTGCCTTTGATGCCTGAGCTTGACTTCTACAGTCCTAGCTCTGAAGAAGGGAAGGTGGACATGAGGTGGTGGGGAGCAGGAAGTTGGAGCACTAGGGGTCAGCAACTTTTTCTGCAAAGGGACAGACAATAAGTAATATAGTCTTTGGAATCCACATAGGGATTGTGACCACATTTTTTGCTTGTTTGTTTGTTTGTTTTGACTCTTTAGAAATGTAAAGACCTTTCTAAGCCAGGGACTCTCCAAAAGCAGGCTGCAAGCTGGATTCTGCCTGTAAGTGTGCCTTGTATAGAGATAAAAAGTGTTCACCAGATTATAGTCACACACCAGATACAAGGGGATATGTTAATTTGATACAGCAAAGAAATTACATCTGGAACAGCAGCTGCAATTGGAGTCACCACCTGATTAAATTTTCAATATTCTGCTTTCATTCTTTAATATCCATCTGCACTCGATGCACTCAAGATAGGTGATTGGAATAGAATTGCCCAACCTGCATCTTTTGAGTCCCTGGTGGTGGAAGTAATCTCTGTTGCTCCCCCAGAAATGTGGCCTTGCTTTGGCTTTCTATTTTCAAAGGCACAGGTGGCTAGTGCTTCACTGTGTTCTCTGTTACCACCCTCACTCCATAATCAGGTGACATGGGAATTCTGCAAGATGGTGTCCGTCCACTCATTGATCCATTCTGGCCCCAAGCAGGTGATGGCAGGGTGAGTCTGCTGTGAGATGGATTCCTGCAGGGACAACAGCCACTATCTGATCTCCATAACTTCTTACTCAGACCAGTGACCATAGCAGGTACCACAAGTTTGCAATCAATGTTGATAAATCCTTCATCTTTGAGTGTTTCCTCATCCAGACCTATCACCGTGGTGGATAGTTATGAGACCCTTTGTGTGAGAGCAAAGAAGCTTATTTATAGATACAAATTATTTTTTCGTTTTGCTGTGTAGTGGTGTCTTTCTCAAAGGGAACCAGCCTCTTCATTTGAGTGCCTTCACTTGGTTCCCATTACCCTTGGCTCCCTTTCTCCCATTTCTTGGAG
The DNA here is from genome assembly GCF_001458135.2 of Marmota marmota marmota. NCBI lineage: Eukaryota > Metazoa > Chordata > Mammalia > Rodentia > Sciuridae > Marmota > Marmota marmota. Next base: position 2,804,396 of record NW_025999991.1, on the reverse strand, counting down.
AGCCCACTTCAGTGCCCTTGTAATTTCCAACTCATGGAGGACAGAGACCACTTGGATCATCAAAAGTGCTGCAACTCTCCTCATGAGTTTATTTCTCAGAGTTGAGAAAAAAGATATGTCTTCTAGGCCTTTCCAGAACAGCTCTTACAAAATAAGTTCACCCCATGATTCTAACCTTCGGGGTGTTTCTAAGCCTTTTTCTTCGGACAACTTGATTGAAATATAATTCATATACCACAAAATTCAGCCTTTTAAACTGTACAATTCTGTGTTGTTGGTGTGAATGTGTTCCCTTAGTTATATACCTCTCAATACTATCTAATTTTAGAACATTTTCATCACAACAGGAAGATCCTGGACTCCATTAGCATTCACTTCCTGTTCCTCACAAGCCAGCTCTAGACAACTTCTAAATGCGTTCCATATAAAGGTATTGGTTTCTTCACGTCAAGGCCAGCACCTGTTATCATTGGACTCTGCCATCTTAGACATCTCAGAGGGTGTGTGATGAATAATATTGAGTTATCTTTCATGTTTATTGACTTCTTCGTATTTTTTGATAAATATCTATTCAGAGCCTTTGCCCATTTTCAAAAACTTTTTTTTTTTAATTATTGCATTTTAACAGCCATTTCTATGTTCTGATATGAGTCTTTGATTTCAGTCAATATAAATTGGCAACCTAATGCCATTCTTTCAGTTTGTTTTGCACCTCTTCCTGGGTCACATTTGGTTTCTTCTGACCGAGGGCCCGTTGACCATGTCAGGCCCTTGTGGAAAGGTGCCAACCTCCTCACAGAGTTGGAAGAACAGCTTCTGTTGCCAAGAGGGTGCATTGGGACCCCTGTGTTTGAAGTGCCCAGTTCAGTCACAGTCTGTCCACCTGTTCTTGTGCCAATTTTCAGGATTTCATTACTCCTAATTGATATCCCAACTTGAGCAAAAGAGGCTCTTCAAGTTTGAGGAGGCTTCTGAGTTGTGAACCTTCCACATGCAAGAAAACATTATGTATGATCAGGTATGGTGGCCAACGCCTATAATCCCAGACACTAAGGAAACCAAGGCAGGTCGACCATTTGTTTGAGGATAGCCTGGGCAACTTAGAGCCTGTCTTACAATTTGTAAAAAGGACTTAGGGTGTAGCTCAGTGGTAGAGCATTCCTGTGTTCAATCCCCAGCACTGAAAGCAAATTATAAATGGGTGATTTAATATCTGACCTCTTTTTTCCTTTCCTTTTTTTTTTTTTTTTGTAGTACTAGGAATGAGAATATTACTAGGACCTCACACGTGCTAGGCAAGCACTCTACCACTGAGCTACATCCCCAGGTCTCCATTCCTTTGTAAAACTCTTTAATTATTATAAGCATTTTTAGTCTATTTTACATTCTCCTATTTTTCTTGTTCTTGGATCATCATTTCTTCATATGCGTCTGTACATTTTTTCCATGATACTTTGTTTTCTTATTTATGTAGCATTTTTTTAACTGTGATCTTATATTTGATAATTTGTCCTTTATTGAATTTTTCATCCTTGGCCTGAGGAAGGATCTTTATGAGAACATTCACAGATTGGCTTTTATAAGGTTCTAATGAGTTCGTGTGTAGAGAAGTGTTTTTAAATTAATTTCAAGGCTTATGATTCCCACATTCTGTCAATAAATATTCTTAATTGCTAACCACTGAAACCTGCTGTGCCTAATTTAAACAAAAACCAACTCATTAAAGGACATTGGGATGCTCATGGAATCCCCAGGAAGACTAGAGAAGCAGTGTTGAATGCAGCAGAGCCACACAGTGTCCATGTCATCCGCACAACTGACTCCGTAAAACCTGATGGTGTCACTCAGCGGCCAGTGCACTGAGGCTCGACACTGGGTGCTTCGGGACTCCAGGCAGGGTCACTATGGGAAGCCCTTCACTTTGCTGCTGCTGCCACAGTCCTTGAAGGAGGAGGTTGCAAGCAGCATCTGATTCTCTGATTAAATCTCTAGTCAAATTTGGCAGAAGTGCATTTGTTTGGAGAGCTAGGTACCGCGGTCACCTGGGTACAGTACCAGGGTACAGTACCAGCCAGGAAAGTGGATCCTTGTCTTCTTTAAGGGAAGGGATCTCTACCTCCAACCCCAGCTACCTTGCTGTGCAGGTTCAAAGCATGGAATGAAATTTCTCTTTTGGGTAACTTGAAAGAATAGCAGATATCCCGAACATGCTCCATGGGACAGTCTTAGAATTTTAATTCTCCTAGGGGACTTCTTCGTTTCTCCCAGGGTCCGAAATGGTTATAATATGCAGTTCAGTTTGTTTGTAGGAGAAGGGACTCATGAGTCAGATGGACATGCCATGTTTCCAGAAAAAGATAGAAGTGGTTATACTGATAAGATGGGCACTTAGGCTAAAGGGTAGGTCTATAATAATTGAGTCCTTTCCACCTAGCTAAAGGGAGAGAAGGAATTTTACCTTTCTTGGGGGATGAGGGTACTAGGGATTGAACTCGGGTATTCAACCTCTCAGCCACATCCCCAGCCCTATTTTGTATTTTATTTAGAGACAGGGTCTCACTGAGTTGCTTAGTGTCTCACTTTTGCTGAGGCTGGGTTTGAACTCCCTGTCCTCCTGCCTCAGCCTCCCAAGCCACTGGGATTACAGGCATGCCACACCTTGCCCACCTTTACCTTGTTATCGATGCGACGTTCAACCATACTCCTTTCTGATTTCAACCCCATTAAAGAAGTTACAGGTGTATAGGTCGGAGGAAACTTTGCCCTAAATTTTAATAAAATTCTAGGATATAGTCTTTAGACACTCTCAACTTTGGACTGGTGCTGTTGGCATAGTCTCTTAGCAAAAGTGGCTGACCTGTGGACTTGGGAGACCAACTACCACATTGTGCTTGACACTGACTAGCTGTGTGGTCCTTGACAAATTTGTTAACCTTTATTTTGGTCAATTTTCTGTAAAATGGATACAGTTACATTATCAGTATTGTGGGAACATGCAAAACATGGTAGATTATGCATTACTTGTTATACTGCCTTTACTTTGCAAAATAATGCATTTTGGAGAGCATCTATTGGTCAAGGCACCAGTAAGATAATTATATCTATGGATTCCTTCAACATAAAGTCATACTTTATGGGAGTTGATCTTGTTGAATTACTTCCTAGGTTTGTCCTTGGGAAATCACTTAATGTCTCTGGTTCTGTTTTCTTATCTGTGTAATGGAGGAAATTCATAGTGTCAGTCTGAGGATTAAATGATATAATATATTATTTAGCCTTTAGTGAGCACATATAAAAACAATTACTACATATTAGCTGTGAGTGTCAACATCATCATTAAATTTCCATAACATCTCTCTCCTAGACCTAGTCAGTTTTATTGTAAACAGAATAATGCAATTTAAACAACATTTTTCTTAGAGAATTTAAGAGAAAATATAAAAAATGGTAATTGGACACAATGTATTTTTTTGCATTGTCCATCTTTGATATTCAATATGAAAATCTAATGTGACTTAGAGTTTAAAGTAATAGTTCACTCTTGTCTTCATTAATTTTAGCATCCTTCCTATTTTTTTAACTAGCTTACCTCATTTGCTTTGACTTATTTTATAATTAAGGTGCCTGAAAATAAAATCAACACACTGGAAAGAGTGCTACTTTTTTTTAATGTCATCCTCTAGTATTTATTTTTATTACACCTTTGGACTAAAGATTTAATACTCAATTTTCACTAAATGATATAGAATTGCAATGTGGTGATATTGTGTGTATAATCTTCAAGTTGATGAATTTCACTCCTAAAACCAGAATTTTGATAGTTTCATCCGGGGGAAATTTCTGTTGATCGCGTTTTCTACACCCCTAGGAAGTATGTGACAGCTGCTAAGTGCTTAAGGGTGCAAAGAAATGGAATTTAATTAATGTTCATTTCTTCATTGCTTAACATAGTTCATAAATTTTTAGTGACAAAAATAAAAAATAAAAACCTTGTAAATTGGATGACACAAAAGAAAAAGACACATAGAAGCAAGACTCAAGTTACTCTAAAATCAACATTGCTTAGGTTATGATTTCATTTAATTTGCACATAGATCTTAATTGACTCACGCTTGTGCAAACAGGGGAGACAAAGGAACTATCTACTGGTGTTTCACTTAACAGCTAGTAGGTTAGAATTGGATGAATGCTGGTGAGGCAGCCTTTTTGATAGAGCTGGAAGATTTGTGGAAACCAGGATGCCCAGCTAAACTCAAATTTCAGATCATCAAAAAGTGTTTTGGGTGATGTCCATGCAATATTTGAAGTAAGAAAATAAGAAAGTTGCATTCTATTGGACTAAAGATAAATAAAATGGATGTCACCATAAAATGAGGGGACATACCAGGGTCATAATTATGTTAAAATATCATTCCACGCTTGGCTGAGTGAACACTGAGGTGGGCCCCTCTATGTTTTCTGGCATCGGCAGTCAGACGAGCAGGCCGGGTTCTCTGGGGCTTTGACTCTCTTCACCTCTCCACGTACAAATGTTGTCACAGATGCTGCCCAGGGACACTCGTGCCCTCATCTCAGCTCAGAGATTCAAGCTGGCACCTGTTCCACTCACCTCATCCAGCAGCCCATGGGGCTTTTTCTGTTATGTTCATGGATTCATTTTGCTATTTATTTGTGTAGCTCAAACTCTTTATCTTTAAATTCATTTTTAAACCAATACCTAAAAAGATAAAACCCGTACATACGATGGGGTACCAAGGAGTGTTTCAGTACATGTACGTTGTGTAATGTTGCAGTCTGGACATAGGCAGTGATCTCCTCACACGTTTATCATTTCTTTGTGGGGAAGGTGTTCAGATCATGTCTTCTGGCTTTCTGGAGGGTGTGGTCTGCAGTCACCCTGCCCTGCGACAGCACCCCAGAGCTGCGCACCCCTCTTCAGCTCGCACTTAGAGCCCCTCGAGTCAAGCTTTCCCAGCTCTCCCTCCCCACCCTCCTTCCTCCTCATGATTCATTTTGAAATCCCGGGTTATTCTTTCCGTACTGATGCATATGTGTTGTTCACTTGTAAGTTCTGAAGCACAGTGACGAAGAAACATAGTTCAGTCTCCACCTGAGAAAGAGCCGGGACATCCCCAGTACCACTGAAGTCCCTGTCTTCTCAGAAGGTAGCTCTTCCTGCCCTCCCACGGGGTGCCACACTGCTCAACCTCCTGCACTCCTTTCTGAAGGGACTTACCATGTATGTAGCAATCCCTGCCTGATGTTCTATTTAATTCTGTCTCTAACGTTTACATAACGGTATGTAAGTCCATGAATCCTCCCATGTGTGTTCTTCTTTCACGCAAGGTTTTGAGAACTATTGTCTTAGTTGGGTTCTCCCAGAAGCAGGCCCTGAAACAGGGGTTTGAAGAATGAAGTTTTGCATAGAAAGTTCTGAGAAAACTAGGAGGTGAATGTGGGGTGATGGAGAGGCCAGAGGAAGCCAGTAAGGGGTGCGCATGGCCACATCAGGCGTAGAGGGTGACTGAGGCTTAGTTTTGCAGAGAACTCTGGGAAATGCTGTGGAGCCCAGGCCTTGGAAGCATGGCACCTGAGGGAGGAGGGAGCTGGGTGGCTGCACACCAGCTCCTGAGAGTGTCATCCAGGGCTGTGTGCGGGTGGCAGCTGTTCATTCCTTGGCACTTTCAGCCTGGCCTGGCCTCCTGCACAAGGGACAGCCCTTGGCAGTTGGAAATTTGTGGAAGCAAAATGCACTGACATTGAGAAAACTTCTTTTGAGGTACAAACAACTAAAGTTCATTTCCTCTAGAGAATTGAATAGTGTAACATAAAAAGAATGAAATTTTGGAATTTTATTCCAGGCTCCAGTGCTGAATGTAAAACAGATTTGCCTGACCTATTAAGTGCGTCCACTTTGTCCTTGGCAGCGAGGGAGTGTTCCTCAGGTTTGTGTGTTGGGCTATTACCAGTTAAGCGTCGTGATCTGTGTTTGCCTGAGAGTCCAGCTACCTCTGTGTCCTCCTCCTGCTGTAACAAAGCTCCCATGTCTTCTGATTCACTGGGACCCTACTTCTGGGTTCTAGACAGTGGGATGGGAGGAGAGTGACTCATGCCACTTCCTCACCCAGGGCATAGGACCCTTCCCTGCTGCGTGCCTTCTCCAGCTCATCAAAAGACAGACAACTTGAGCCAGAACTAGGGAGTGGAAGACGGGATCAGAAATGACAGCATGAATGTGGGCACAACACTGACATTACAGGAGGTGTGGCTTTAGGCGAATAAGAAATAAATGACTCTCTGTTTCTTGAACATGATGCTTTTGGGAACTCACTGCCGCGGTCCCCTGCATTAACCTTAATCAGCACTGTTCACTGAAGCTTACAACTGGAGGCATACTGCTTCTGCCAACCCCTGGAGTATTTTGCTTATGAGTTATTAAATCACAATGTAATGAATTGCAAAAAAATATTTACTGCATAAGTGTACACTTAACGTATAAATAGATTATCTTCAAAATAATGAATTTAAGCCTTAAGTATGCAAAACCAAACATAAAGGGATACACAAAATTAGGGTCATGTAGCAAAGAATAAATAATATTCCTCAGTTATTTATTATAATTTGTTTCTCAGTGCCAGAACTGCGGAATATACTCCTAGCTAAAGACATTGATGGATTCCAAAATCCAACTTCTTCATGTGCATCCCTAAGTCAGCCATGGCAATCTCCTTTCCTTTGCCAGTGACTGATTTAGAATAGGCATGGGGCACATTTCTGTCAATTGTCCCCAAAGGTACTTACCCCCAGAACAAAAGACATACAGGAAGATATCCCATCGCTCTCCTATAACTGTTTGTGAGGTAGGTGGGCATGTGATGACTGGGACTCTTGCAGCCCTCTTGTGACCATGCACCACTGAGCTGAGGGCCAGGCAAACCGTATAGATGGATGAAGGGAGACCATGGTCATGAAGATGGGTTGAAGTGTAAGATGTTGCCTCAAATAGCCTAAGATTGCTCTTCTGAGCACTTCTTGCTCCACAAGAAACCTCATTTTTCTTGTAGTTTAGTGGAGCTTAGGATGTGGTTTCCTGTTACTGGCAGCTGGATGCATCTTAAATCCTACCCTGTCCTCAACAGGTTTATGGGGAACATTGAAGAGCAAATAGAACCCAGACAACTTTTGAAATTTTCTACCTGTTTCTCTCCCCTTCACTGTGTGAAGACGTGTATTTCTCACTGCTGCCATTGCTGTTTCTATTAATTGGTTATAATTATTTTGGATAAATAGAGGCAGATAATATAAATATGTGAAATATATTTTCCCGACAGTTATGCAGTATATTTTACAAGTTATAAAGTCTTTTGCTATTTTAATACATTAAAAAGTTATATTTGAAAATTAAACCTGGAAGTATATAGAAGTGACTTATACTTAATCCTTCTGAGAGAATAGTCATCACCATCTGAGTACATATTTCCCGTAGTTTGATTTATGCCCAGGATTTATATGGGCAGGATTTATATTGCTGGTTTCTCTGAGGTAAACAAAGACAAGATGTAGCCAGGAACCAAAGCAGCCAGAGCAGTAAGAAAAGGAATTATAAAATTTCATATCTACAGACCAGACCTGGAAGGATCACGTGGAGCCCTGACACCCTGACTGCTCGTGGGTTGTCTCCCTCACGTGACTCAGGAGCAGGTGCTAACTCTCAGCAAAACTAGATTGGCAGTTGCCCTAAACATCACTAGCAATGTGCACTTGAATGCACCTCCGTGGAGATCCTGATAAAAAATTTTCAAAAGTAAACTTTGTTTTTTGGAACAGTTTTAGATTTCTAGCAAAATCAAGCAGTCAGTACAGAGAGTTCCCATATAGTCCCTGCCCTAAAACATGCAGGGCCTATCACAGTGTCCCCCTCCAGGGAGGCTCTTTCGTCATGATTGAGGAACCCACACTGACACACCATCATGACCCAGAATTCCATATGGTCTGCATCAGGTTCACTCCATGCTGCTCACCCTATGGATCTGGAAAGATGTCTATGGGTGTATGTCTGCCTCCGTAGTACCGTGGGCTGGTCTCACTGTCCTGAAAATCCCTCGTGCTCTGCTCAGCCTCCAGTCCCTCCGGCCTCCCTGTACTTGCTCATCTTTTCACTGTCTCCATGGTTTGCTCTTTACCAAATGCTGTACAGTTGAAATTATGCATTTGATACCTTCTCTGATCGACCTCTTGATCAGATGCATATCAATGTGCTCCATGTCTTTAAAGCTTGGTAGCTCCTTCCATCATTTGTGCCTATTAGTTTATTTACCTATTCACGCATGGAAGGACATATTGGTTGCTTCCAAATTTGGACAATTACGAATCAAGCTTTTCTAAACCTTTATGTGCAGGGTTTTTATGGCTATATTTCCAACTCAAGTGTGTAGATACCAAGGGGTATGACACTGGATTGCATGATAAAAGTACATAGGATTTTGTAAGAAACTGCTAAAACGTCTTCCAAATTCTCTGTTCCATTTTGCATCCTCACCAGTAATGAACAAGAGCTCCTGTTATTCCACATCCTCGCCAGCATTTGGTGAGGTCAGTGTCCAGATTATGCATTCTCACAGGTAAGCAGCAATATCTCACTGTTGTTTTAATTTGCAGTTCCCAAGTGACATGTCATATGGGGCATGTTTACATGTGCTTATGTGTAGTTCTTCTTTGCTTAGGTGTCTGTTCAAATCTTTAGGTCATATTTTAATTGGGTTTTTAACTTTCTTATTGTTCAGTTTTGAGAGCTTTTTGCTTAATTTGGATACAAAATAACAAATTTGTGTCTTAAAAATATTTTCTCTCCTAGTTTTTAACTCGTTTTACCTACCTACTGACAATGTCTATGGCAGAGCAGAAAATCTTAATTTTAACGAAATGCAACTTATCAATTCTTTCTTTCATAGGTTGGGTCTTCATTGGTGTTATATAAGTCATCGCCAGAATCAAGGTCATTGAGAATTTCTCTATTTTATCATTAGAATTTTAGTAGTTTTGCATTTTACATTTAGATCTAAGATCTCTTTAAGTTGATTTTTGTGAGGGACCTAACCAAATAAAGTTTAAAGAGATTTTAAAAATGTCATCACAGGGGATCTTTGCAGATCACTGCAGTTTATTTGGTGCTAGGAAACTTCCAGAAGGCATGCTTCATAGAACATAAAAGTTGAGTTTTCACTTGCTCATGAAGAAGAAGTCAAGGCCCTGGGTATCTGCTTAAACATGTCAGTGAATAACCTGCACTGAATGGGCTCTTCTAAAGTTATTTGATGTTTTAAAAGGCATTTGCCAAAGATAATTAATCAGAATTCTTGCTTTTTGATAAAATTAGTAACTGCTTATAATTATCCTGAGTCTTAAGAACCCAATGTTATTATACCCCATGCCACCCACCAGGAAACCTGTGATCAGGGCATTTAAGCCACTCACCAAGGCCTCACCAATCCTGCAGCTTTCCACGGCTCCCAGTTCTCTCTCCACGTAGCTGGGATTTGGAGTTGTCTTGGGAAGAGCATTTTCAAATTCTCTTTCCTTTCTTGGGAATCTTCTCTGCAGTTTCGCTTTTTCTCATTGATCTTCTCTTCAATGATTTTTATCCTAAAGTTCTGTTTAGTTTCCAACAAGGCAAAATAACAAAAACGTTGTTTTGTTAATTTACCTCTTTCACTGTTTGGTTTCAAAAAGGAACTAACACCACAAATGCCTTGATGACTTTTGAAGAAAAGAGACATTGAAATGACAAATGAGAGCTATCAAGTTAAATTTGTTTTTGAATCTACTTTGAGTTTAATGAATTAGAGAAAGAACCAATCCATCTACAATCAGGTTTTCCTGACCAAGTGTCTGACCTGCACTGTTCTGCACGTGATGCAGTAAAAACACGACTGCTGTACACACTTTTGAGCTGTGCAGAGCTTTACACCAACAGCATACATTATGTTATTCAACTGGTGTTACTCATTGACTCCAAGGGGCGGAGTAGTGTGCAGAGATTTAAAATCAATTTTCATGTGATAAATTTGGGTGATTCTTTTTCCTTGAATTGTTTTGCTTTAGAATAATCATAGAGTTGAAAAATAGGTATGTATCTCATTTACTTTTACAAACGAGGAAACTGAGGTTAAGTGAAATAAATGAAATTCCCAGTGCTAAAGGAATCAGCAGCCGGGCAGTAGTCAAGGGTTCGGGCTTCTCAGGGCGCACTCCTGAACAAAACCTGTGAGACCTGAATAGCTGAAGTTCATGTTTAAGTGAGCGTTTCTTACGTTGAGTATGAAATGATTTCATGTATTTAAATGAGCATTGGTGACAGGGAAAAAACCCAAGGTAAGGGGATATAACTGGGCAGCTGCCGAGCCCCTGTGCTGCTAATGGACAGTCAGCTGGCCTGTGCAGCTGGAGGCTTCTCATAGGTGGTTCCCAGTGGTGACCAATAGCATGTTGAACAAGCAGTGATCCTTACTGCTCCTAGATTTGCACGTTCAGTTTGTAACAGTGTGGTGTAACTAACCTCTTTGGAGCTCCTGAGATAGACTGATGTGTAAACAGGGTGTAGATATAAGCAAATGATGATGAAATGATACAGGTCTCATGATTCGTGAAGGATGTATTTCAGAAACAATATATTTATACAGAGCCCTGCTAAATCTAAATGCCACTCCGTATCCCTAGGTTTTCATTCTTTAGTTGAAGATGTAATACGATGATCTCAAGAGGCTCAGAGACCATGATCTGATGTAAAATTAAAAACAAAGTGGCACAGAATCTGAAAAGCCATCCGGGAATGGCTGACAGATCTGATTCACCAGGAAGTTAGCTTTAGAAACCGAGTACCCAGGGGACGCTGCACTGGTTTCCCCTGAGGAGTAAAAACATCTAAATTATAGGAAAGTAATGGTGATTTAATTCACAAGGTGCTATGTGTTCCAAAGTTTCCCACTTGGTTGAAATATTCAAACTCTGAGTAGAACTCTCAAATGCATGTTGTGCATTTGAGACATCCCCTAAGATCTGTGTTTCTCCCTTTAGTGATGTACAGGAGCGACCGAGATGCACTTGAAATACGTCTGCCTACCAAAAGTATGATAGCCAAGGGAATAAAAATTATCACGAAGCATTTAGCATATCCAGAGTGATGTAGAAATGCTAAATGACGTGCCAAAGCTTACCAGGTGATTGATGTGTGATTTGTCAAGTAACTGAGAATGTATTTTATTCTTTAAGGGAGAACAAAGGGGCTTTTGGTAGTAGAGTTCAAAGGCACCAGTGTGATGGAGAGAGGGTGAATGTGTGTGTGTGTGTGTGTGTACATGATGAACAGAAAGGTGAGAGATAAACTACTCCAATAATTTTATTTTTAAAAATTGTATCCCCTAAGTTGGGTAGTTTCAACTGAATTTGATGTAACTAGGGTTTGCATGTCATCCATTATACAACAAGTACTATGTTTGAAAACCAGAGTAGAAAAAAGTATTTAAACCTTAGCGGCCCTCTCAGTCTTGAGGGGATGACAGATACATAAATGGGAAAATTATAATAAAATGTGGTTTTACTATGTCTTGGTACATTTTTTGCTGCTCTAACAAAATACATGGCTCTGGGTAATTTATAATAAGTAGAAATCTTTTTCTGGAGGGGAGGAAGTCCATGACCTAGGATATGGCAGTGGCCCTCTTGCTGTGTCCTCCCATGGCAGAAGGGCAAAGAGAGAGGGAGGGAGGGACAGAGAGAGGCTGAACCTGTCTTTCCATAAGGAACCCACTTCTTGATAATGGTGCCAGTCTACTCCTGAGGGCAGAGGCTGCACAACCTCATTGCTGCTCATAGGGTCTCACCTCCCTCGCTGCTGCAGTGGGGATCACGTTTCTAACACGTGCTTCCTGAGGGACTCATTTACGCCACAGCAGAGTGTAGAACAGCTGTTCCCCTGTGGACACACAGATGCCAGGGCACCTACCCTTACCTGTACCTGCACTCACCCGCAGGGCGAGAACTGGACTTGAATGCTGCCTTGGGTTGCGGTTAGTGTTGGTGCTGTTTTAGTGGCTTCTTGAAATCTTAGATCATCTTTAGTTGAGGTTGTACTTGTGATGGTTTGGGATATGAGGTGTCTTCCCAAAGCGCATATTGGACAAGGCAGGAGTGTTCAGAGGTGAGGTGCTTTGATTATGAGAGCTATGACCTCACCAGAGGATTGCTGTATCTGCTAGAGTAATGATTGGAATTCGTTAGGCATGTGGAGTGTTCTAATAATAATGATCTTCTTCCCTTCCAGTGGTAGTTACTTCAGGCTTATCACCTGCCACTCATTTTGACCCTACTTGCATCTTTGGGGTTGATATTTTATCTCTGTTGTCTCTCTCTCTCTCTCTCTCTCTCTCTCTCTCTCTCTCTCTCTCCTTCTTGACCACCATGCACTGACCTTCTTTCCCCCTCCCTGCCCTTCTGCCATGATGCTCTGCCTCACTTCAGGCTGTGAGCAATGGAGCTGGCCAACCACCGACTGATCCTCTGAAACCATGAGCCAAAATAATCTTCTCCTCCTATAAATTGTCCTTGTCAGGTTTTTGGTCACTAGCAATGAAAAGCTGACTAACACAGTACCTAGAAATAATTTTGAAGAATAGCATAACTTCTCAAAAATTTTAGAATAAATTGTGAGAATCTTCCAGTTACAAACCATATTCTAGCATCAAGAAATTCAGGACTTAAAAATTATTAGAATTCTGATTGCCTGTGTGGCAGAATGAACAGCTTAGTAAAACTAGGCATTTAAAAAAAAATCAGCACTTTTGTACTATTTTATATGTATCGTATAGAACATTTTTGTTGTATTATGTGATAGTGTTTTTTCCTAGTCTTACCTTCAGCAGATTGGTGTATTGACATGTTAGATTGGTTGTTATTATTCTGGCTATCGAAGCAGCATAACTAGAAATTTCTCAAATTTCTAAAGAATGCAAGAAACTCAAGGTAAGCCCTCTCCTAAGTGCTAATAAATAATGTTTAGAGATAGCCGTGTTCTTCTGTCTGTTATCTCTGAACCCAACTTTATCTTACTATAAGATTGCAGTTATCTCATTGTCCATTTAATGAATATGTGCCATTTAATCTTAGTCTTTTTTCAATAATAATGATCAATGTTTGTTTCTTTGGCATTGGTCTTAAATTACAAAAAAAAAAAAAAAATTCTAATAATCTTCTTCCCTTCCCGTAGTAATTATTTCAGTCTTATCACCTGCTACTCATTTTGATCCTACTTGAAATTTTATGATCAACTCTTGGCATCTGATTAATTAAAAGCCAGAGAGCGAGCTTATGTGATTTTGGAGAGGAAAGGAACTCTCTGGTGCTAAATCCTTGCTCCTGTTGTTAATACTTATTTTTAAAAATGGAATCCTGGCAGCAAGTCATACCACAATCTGTAAGTAATAACCTGTTGGGATGGCTGGAGGGGCAGCAGTTGACGACAGCGACTATAATCAATAGTGTGGGAGTCAGTAACGTTACATGAATTATTTAGCTTTATAGTTCCTCCTCAGGAAAAAAAAAAGTGCAGCGGTTGAGCAAACAAATGTTCTCATTACATCCTGTCACTCATCTCTAACCGCATATTATTGGGTGGTTATTTAGAGAGAGATTATATCTGGAGGAACTGGTTCGAACTCTGTGACTCTCCAATAAAATACCACAAAACTTTTAAAGAGCAGGTTTCCAGGGACAGACCAGCCCCCAGCAAAGTGGATTGTCTGTGAGCCGGGCTGAGCAGTGTGTCTTAAATAAAATGGCAGCTCACCCAGATCCTCTGAAGAGAGGAGGCAGAATCACAGGAAGGACACAAAGCCACGGACCACTGGCTCCACTTCGGATTGGGACTCACTGAGAAGGAGGCGCAAACCCCAGATAGCCCGTCAGCCATCCTCCCTGGCAGGCCCGCGGGATCAGGGCACTCCATGGGGACCCGGAAGGCAGCATCTGGCAGGGCTCACTGTCACCTACTCTTGACAGGGACTAAAACATAAGCAGGTGTGGTCCTGCAGAGGGAAGGATGAAGGCTTGACAAACAGGAGTTTTCCTACCCATGTCTGCAGCATTACAAAAGAAGCATCAGAGAATCCAAAAAGAGAGTGTGGGGAACCCAGGAAGCCAGCAGAATTAGCTAGTTCCTGCTCTCAGCAGCCATGTTCTGAACAGAACGGCTGCCTCTCAACTTCCCACCACACTCCAGGTCAAGGTGCAGGGGACACAGCACTGTGAGTTAAAGGAAAGGGCAGTCTGCTTCTTGATGCTAATTGGGGACCCAAGAAAGTTTGAGGACATTTTTATTCCACCAGGATCTCCATCAGTGCCCTCAAATATGTGTGTTATTATGAAATAATAAAGTGCAGATCCACTCCTTAGCTGTCCCATCTGCCTGACCTCCCACCCCCCCCCACCCGATGGTAGCCCCTGATGCCGTTCATAACAGAAATTCGGAGTCACCAATTTTCCAAATTGGGTAACACACTCAGCATTAAAAGCATTCTATACAATGCTGGAGGCATAGAATAGGGGTAGCATGTGCCTACCCTGGAGTCACAGCTCCTTTTGGGAATAGAAGATTCCTTACAATATATTTTTTATTGCAGATAACTTGTGACTATAGCTCATGGATTGATGATGCAGTTGTTCAGTCAACAAACATTTAATACACTTTAGTACGTGACAGTCATTATTTCTTCCTTCTGGGCGCATAGGACTGAACAAAAGCAAAAGTTCTCCCCTCCATGATTACATGTGTAGGTGACAGAGGCACATGACAAATGAGATAAATCAGAAAATATAGGATGCTAGTGAGAACTATGACAATAAAGAAAGCAGGAAGTAAGGATGAGCAATTTGGGTTGAGGTCTGGGCTGACTCTGGGTCCCCAGGTGTGGCTATCTGCATGTTGATTTGCCTGGTTAAGAAACTAGCATTTCACGTTTTTCTCCCTGAAGTGTAGGAGTGGGTCTTCCAGAGCCACTGTGTGGCAGGGGGATAGACAGAGTCCTTCCCCTAAAGGACAGATTCTTACAGGTGCTTGTTTCAATACTACTAGGCTGGTACCCTCACCACAGAGGTACGTGTTACATTCCTAATCTCCAGCAGCAACAGGTGAAAAGCAGCGTGTCCGTTTGTTTTATGTCCCAGTAATTTTATAGTTGAGCAGTAAACTTTTGACATTACAGTGTCACCTAGGATTCTGCATCAGGGTATCACTGCAAAGAGACACTGACTTATGTTTATCATATCGGACTATCACAATTCAAGGTACCAAATCACACAGATTACTGTCACTGATTGCATTTTTTCCCTAGAAGTGAAGATATGATTCAGCAGGGATTGCCTTTTGAAAACAGACACTGCAAAAATTGAATAAGTTCCTGGAAGCCTGGAGTATTCATGCTTTTCTTTGTAATAATAATGCTATTTTTTTCATTGTAGGATGGATATTAATTTCTAAAAATAATTTTAAACAGTAAGCACGAAATCATTTCTCTTGAATCTTCCAGTGGAGCTGCAGGAATACAGGGAAATCAAACAAAGGCTTTCAGGATAAGAGGTATTTTTTTTTTTTCCTGAGAAGTTCCCCTCAAGTTAGGAACAAAGATCCTGAATAAGAGTGGAGGAGGTGAAAGTCAGCTAATGACTATTAAAATTGGACACCTCTATAGACTCCTTGTTATGAAAAATGAGGACATCAACATACTTACCCTTTGTCCCATGCCTCCCTCCTACACTCCTGATTTTATGGCTTAATTTTAACAGGGTGTGTAATTTCTACATTCTGTTCAGGAACCACGTTCTACGGTTGGTGAGCAGTGGCTGTGCTTGTAAATCAACCCAATACTCCTCCCCAGGATGGTAGCCGAGATTCCCTTCCAGAGACTGTTTTATGCAGCTCTGGGTTGACTGCAATTCACCTAAAAATACATTTTTTTTTTCTTTTAAGAGGAGTTCATGAGTCCTGTGTTCCCTGAGTTATGTGTGCTTGAAAGTATTTCCTTTCATACTTTTAGAAAAAAATCAATGGGAATAAAATTATTGTCTCACATTTCCTTTTCCTTATAACTTTGTTGTATAGCAGACGTCCAGAACTTGTTCATCTCACGTAACTGAATCTGTGCCCAGTTGCATAGCAACTTCCCACATGAGGGTTTTGGATTAGCCTTTCAGATCATTTTTGGGAGCCTTTAACAGAACATATTCAGTAGGGTCATTAGAGTTTGTATTAGAGTAAGACTAGCTGCTATGAGAAGTAAACCTCAAAGTGTGTGATCCTCAAGATGATAGAAGCAGTTGTTTTTCTCACTTTAAGTAAAACACAGTTGTTTTTACTTTACAGGATTTCTTTGAATGGTGACTCAAGAACTCAGAACCCTTATGCCCTGTGGCTCCTAAAGTCTCAACACAGATCCCTATGTGTTTGTGGACATCAAGCCAGTGGAGATCAAAAAGCTAAGAGGATCTTGGGTAGGAAGCACTGTGGGCCAGCCAGGAGAGACTACTGAGGCTTTCTTTGTGTGTACATTCCATCTGCCAGAGCTCATTTGGATGGCCACACACCTGCCTACGAAGTAGATTATTTCTCAAATAAAGGGAGCTCAGTGCATAGGAAAAGCAAATGTGTTTGGGGGCAACCAGTCATCTCTGCCTAATTGCAGTGGGCTTAGATGAGAATAGAGGCTGAAGACTGTAGTCAGTGAATGAGGTACTCAGTAAGCATTTGTTTTGTGGATAAACAAACATCTATTATATCCTCACTCTTCATGTAAGATAGGTCAGGTACCCTTACTGTTATAATACTTTATCCAAACAGTACTTTGCTGTTTATCAAGCGGTTTTTGTTCAATTCTTCAATCATCTAAAGTAGTAGAACAGTAGCAATAGTTAATCAGTACAAAACTCGAGAAATTAAACTACTTTCCTAAGATTAGACTCCCAATTCAACTTACTTTCTATGGAAACACCCCCCTCCCCATATGCATACGATATGAATGATAATTTCACTGTTATTGAATTGTATTTCCTAAAAATTGATAGCAGGGCCAGATCTTTGCTTATTGCCATATCTAGGGGCCTTGTTACATATTAAAAAAATGTAATACCTTTGCATCTTTAAATTAGATTACATAAAATAATAGAGAAAGATATCACAGGCTTTTAAGCCACATAGAAGAAAACATATTTAAGTCCCCTTAGTTAAAACGTAAGAATAAATCAGTAAAAAATGTATAGGGAATCATCTCAGTATTTTAAGTCTCTCAAACAGGTGTCTTTTGGAGCTGGAATTCCTTTCTGGGCATGACAGTAGCCTCAGTGTCTCCTCAGAACTGGATATTGGATGTCTGTTAACTTGCTGTAGTGAACTCTTTATTTATTTATTTTTTTCCCAGTTCAACTTCTCTCTGATGTCTCCTGACCCTCCCTCCCCACCCTTCCCTCCCAATTTCCGCTTCTGGCTTTCCTAGTTCAACCTTTGTTTGCTGCTTCTCTTTCCTATACTGCTCTTAGTAGTCCTGCACAATGACTTCACCATTTTTTCAACACGAAGGGCTTTTACTGTGCAGTTCTGAGTGGGGTTCATACTCTCCAGTCCAACCTGGGCTGTGTAGACGGCGGCTGGAAGGGGGAGCCAGCGGGGGCGAGGGCGTGCAGTCAGATAACGCAGAGTGACAGTCCCCACCGCGGGATCCCTACTGGTTTTCTCCTGGAGGGGCTGAGGGTGGAGCCAGGCTCACGGATTCCTCTACAGAGGCGGTTTCACCGAGCACTTGAATTGTCCCTAGAGATGGCCTCTTAGCCCCTGTTCCTGTTCCCCTTTTTCTTTTGCATTCAGCGCCGACCGACAGGGGGCAGCAAACGCCATCAAGAGGACACTTGCGCCAGCTGCGCAGCTCGTGGGAGTCTGTGGGCTTCCTTTTCTTCCCTTAACCTCTGACATTTTCGTTCTCTCCTTAAAAAGAAAGAAAAAGAAAAAAAAAGAAGAAGAAGAAAAAGTTGGAATTTTAAGACGATCACCATTTTCTCTTTTCTCTTGTTCATACTTCCTGTCAAGTCTGCGATGTTAAATAATCACGTCCCTGTTTCCCACTGAGCAGAGAATGAGAATTGGAAAAAATTTGGATTTTGAAATTTCATCAGGATAGAAAAACTATAATTGCCTGCAAAACTATCTTTATTTTAGAAGAAGTCTTTAAAAATCATAGTTCTAACTCTTGAAATCACAATGCTTAGATAAAATGACATATATTAATGATCTAGATTTCTAATTTTAAAATACACTGGAGATTGAAGAGATTTTGATTAAGAGGAAAACAATTTCATTTGCCCGTTAGTACAATTTTACTTTTGTCCTAGCTTTTATTATTTTATGAAACTGAAAAATGAGAGAGAGAGAGAGAGAGAGAGAGAGAGAGAGAGAGAGAGAAACAGAGAGGTGGGGGAGAGAAAGAGAGAAAGTGCACAAGAATGAGAAATGGATAAAAAGAGAAGAAAGGAAAGTAATAATATTTGGCAAGTACTTAAAAGGAGCAGATTTGGTAGTATTCTTTCACAACCTAGAATTGTATATTAAAATATGTAAAGGGAATTCGGAAACATATTTCATATTGATAGAATGTTAGATCCAATAAGGAAATATAAAAGTCATGAATGTTCATGCATATTGCAAATTTTAAACATCTAAAATAGAAAATGATGAAAATACATGACTATGGAAATAAATAACCAAAGTGGGAAACTAAAAATTCTTTGGCAACAGACAGAACAAGTAGAGAAAAAATAAGTATGTATACTGTGGATTTGAACAGTACCATTATGCTTAAGCATTCAGGAGGACACACATGCAAGGGCAACTTTGCATTATTTTTAAACACTGATAAGCAGTCTCAGAAATTGAACCTGAGTAAAGCTGCAAACTATATTGTTAACTCCCCAGAGAAACAATGTGCTCTGAGTACTAAGAAATCTACTTATCATCAACAACAGAGATAATAAAAAAATAAAGCCTGTGAGCTATATTTAAAGTACATTTCTAAAAATATTGCTTTATAGTTTATCAAATTTAAAATCCCAGATGATTTAAAGATAAAGTGATAACTGTAATTTAAGAAAAGTGAAAAATAATAAAACTGATATGAGAAAAAATCATGTAGCAGTGAATAATTTCTTTTAGAAGAAATGAAGTTAAAGAAAATTGGACAAGTGTTCAAAATACAAATTAAGGAACACAAAATAAATCCAAAGTAAGCAGTTCAGCAGGGTTAATAGGAGAAAAGAAGAAAAGAGTGTAATAGAAAGTGGACAATAATGAACATGCAAATAGAAAGCTCTCATTAAACCAGGAGCCAGTTTTCTGGGGGGAAAAAAAAAAGATCTTGGCAAAAATAATTGGGAGAGAGGGGAGGAGGGAGAAAAAATACAGCTGGAAAAATATGTCACAGAAAAGAAAATGAAGAAAGAGGGCGAGAGTTTGGAAGGACCAATCTAAATATGTGGACCACAAGTTTGCAACCTTACTTCCTGAAACTCCTGTGTGTCTTAGTGGATGAGATGATCCTATGCAGAAGGCGATGGAAAATCATGTTCAGCTTCCATGACTGCTCTTGAGGCATTTGTACAACCTGTTATGATCTGGATGTGAGGTGTCCCCCAAAAGCTCATGTGTGACATAATGCAAGAAGGTTTAGAGGAGAAATGGTTGGGTTATGAGAGCCTTAACCCAGCCAGTGAATTAACCCCCCAAATGGTAACTAAGGCAGGTAGGTAGCTGGAGGAGGTGGGGCAATGGGGGTGTGCCTTTGGGATATACATGTTGTTTTTGGTGAGTGGAGTCTCTCTCTGCCTCCTGATCATCATGTGGGCCACTTCCTTCTGCCACAGTCTTCTGCCATGATGTTCTACCTCACCTGGAATGGAGCCAGCTGTCTAAGGACTGAGACCTCTGAAACCATGAGCCCCCAAATAAAATTTTCCTCCTCTATGTTGTTCCTATCAGGTCTTTTAATCAGAGCAGGGAAAAAGTTGACTAAAATACAACAAAAGACATTATAATTTTCTGTAAATATTTTATTAGAAGATTTTTTTCCCATTATTTCCTAACAAGATGGAAAGGAAGAAGCTGGAGTTTACACAATGACTATAGAACAGGTGCTTCCCTTCATTTCTTTTTAATGTTATGATTATTAACAAATGTTAATTGTATGGATATTTTAATCTCACCCATGTCTTTTCATGACTTGGTAGCTCATTTCCTTTTAGGTTAAATGATGTTCCTATACATGGATGTACCATGGTTAATCTGTATCACCTCACCTATTAAAAGACATCCAGGTTGCTTCTGAACTTCAATGATTATGAATAAAACTGCTAAGAAATCTTCAGTGCAGGTGTGTGGATACACATTTTCATCTAATTTTGGTAAATATCAAAAACCATGATTGCTAGATTATACAGTTAAACATGTTTAATTTTGTGAGAAATTGCCAAACTCTCTTCCAAAGCACCTGTCCCATTTTATGTTCCGACCAGCACTGAATGAATGGGCTTCTGTTGATCCAGATCTTGTCACCGTTTGGTTTTGTCAATGTTTTAGACTTTACCTGCTCTGATGCACAGGTAGTAATAGTGCATTTTTGCTTTAGTTTGTAATTTCCTAATGCTGTGTCATGTTTAGAATTTTTGATATGCCTATTTGCATATATCAGTATAACTTTTCTGGAAAGCTATTTGTTCAGATCTTCTGTGCCTTTTAAATTGGTTCATTCACTTTCGATTTGGGAATTAAGGTTTCTTTGTATATTTTTGTACTCTTTCTTTATCTTATATTTGTTGTGCTGATAAATTTCTTCCTGGCCTGTAGCTTGTTTTTCCATTCTCTTAACACTGCCTCTTGCTGACTGGAATTTTGTATTTTTAAATAATTCAATTTATGAGAGAATAGAGACCAGATTCAAATTCTGCCTCAGGAATGTGATAAGATCCACCAGGTCACTAAGTTGCAAGTTGACCAAAGCAGTAACTTCTGGCTGGTGGCGATGAATGAGTGTTTTTATTCTTTGTTTGGATTTTGTTCTTGTCAGCAAAATGAGCTAATTAGGTCTTTACTTTAAAATTGGCCTCAAGCCCAAATTTGTTAGAGATCTTTTCTTGCAATTCTGCTGTTTCCTTTTTCTCTTTTCTTTCCGGATCAATTCCGAGTGAACTTTTTGTGTTCATTAACTCTAGGTGTGACTGGAAGCAGGATAAAACCTTTAGGAAAAAGACCCATTAATTTTCTTAGTATTTTGCCATTAGCAGAAAGTATCCTGTCATGAGGCAAACCCAAAAACTCACATTGAGGGAGGATACTTACTGAGGTGTATCAATGTAATTGCACCTGCATCTTATCAAAGAAACCAGATTAAACCATTTAACTCTTAAGTATTAAAAGCATGCAAAATAGAGCCAGCAACATAAGCTAGTCCCTTCCAGCCAAATGCATTTGATTTGCAAAGTGTATAAAATGTTTTCACACTCTGAAATCATTTTCAGATATTATATTCAACAATCTCCTGAAATGGTTAGCAGTTCCTTTAAATGAGATAATCACCAGCCCTTGAGCTGTAAGGCATGAAAAATATGTACCTACAAGGAATGTTGCAAAGGGCAGAATACAAATACATCTGCCTGTGCCCCACACATCATCAAACAACTGCTTTTTTTTCTGATACATATTCTCTTACTGGGAAAAAGGCGCACAGTTCTCATCTGTTCTATTATACAATTCAGATGATTCACGCCAATCTCAAAGCTTCTGAAATGCATAGTACATTTAAAGATACACACAGAAGTAAATAAGAATTGTGCCACTTAATTTTTGTTGCCAATACTAGGCTGAGTTTTCTGTTTAGAAGTGGCATGAGATGGAGTCCCTCTGATGTCTGCAGTAGTAACCAAGGTCTTTGTTTTCTAATAAAATGATGGCAAAAGTCCCTGGAAGTTTCCAGAAAAAAAACAAACAAACAAACAAAAAAAAACAATATCTACATGCCCAGAGAAAATCTTTAGCATGTGGTCTCATGACTAAATGGGATCTCCTTTCCACATTTATATCTAGCCTTCATAGTAAAATCCTTGTCCGGACCTTGTTGTCCCATATAATATTTAATGTCTGTTTTAGTCTTGACCTGGATGCTGCCCCACCAAGTCCTAAGTATTAATCATAAATCGCCATTTGGACCAAGCTGTGACCCAATCCTTGGATTAGTTTGCTAGGGCTGATATAAAAATGTGCCCAGGACTAGGTTGTTTAAACAACACAGATTTATTGCCTCGATGTTCTGGGGTCTGGATGTCTGAGATCAAGGGTGGGGGGTACTTCTGAGGGCTATGAGGGGTGGAAGAAAGGTCTGTCCCCGCCCTGTCTCTTTTACATATAGATGTCATTTTCTCCAGGTAAATTCACATCAGCTTCAGCTGTAAGTACTTGTGACCAATTATTCCTCTTCTTATATGGACACCAGTTACATTTCATTAACATCTTCCTATAGGTTTCATTTTTTAACTTAATTAGCTCTATAAAGACATTGCCATATTCTGAGGTGACAGAGTTCAGAATGTCAACGTATGAATTTTAGAGGACACAACTGAGTCAGTAACAGTTCTTTTACAAATATATTAGAAAGTTTTGCATAAATGGATGTGTGACTTTTCCATGGTTATAATCTCTAGTAATTTTTTGGGCATTTTAAAAAAGTTGGAAGACAATACAACACAGTAGCAGAAATTGAACAACATTGAGAATAAAGTACTATAGGTGTTTTAGGTAGTGTTTCTTGCAAATACATATTAGTGAAATAGTTGGAGTCCCCCAGATCTCAACTTTTTTTTCTGAAGGTAAGATCTCCTTTATCATTATTCTGATATGTATTCATTTAATTTTACAAAAATGATTTATCATTGGTCAAAGAAACTTCTCAAAAGATTGGAGCTGCTGCTAATTATTTTCAGGGGCTGCTTTCATGAGAGTGTGGAGCTTTTTGGGACCTTTTTTCTTTCTTTCTTTCTTCCATCAGAGTAAATGTCTTCCAGCTTTCTCATATTTAGAATCAACTCTCAGGGAGAGTGTGATAAATCTCTTACGTTGAAGCACAAACACCAGAACTTCATAATGTCATTTTCTCCAGGAGGATTTTAACTTTAATTTGAAATTGTTTCAGTTAAGAGCTGAAACATTGGTTTCCACTTGTGGAATTACGAGCCAAAAGAACTCTGCAGTATCCCATACCACCCCCCACCCCTCCCCACCCCCCGCCACCGCCCATGACTCTGGAACCTTCTGTGGTTCTGTGAAAGTGAAATCAATAAAACCAAGGCACTTCAAATCATGCCTGGCACCCAGAGCAATTTTAATAAGTCTTAGCTACCACTATTGTAGCCCAACATCCTAAATAATACACAGGTGAGTCCACGTAATGACGAAGGATCCGTGTGAAACTGTTTCCAGAGACGAAAAGGCAGTTTCCAAGCTCACCCCATTTGATGTTTTAATTTTTTATCTCTGTTTTCCTCCTCTCACTTTTAACTTTAATAAATTTCTCACATGACATTCTTTTGATTAATTTCATGAAATAAATTCATAGCACACACCTGGTCCAGATGGACCTTATCTGCCGTACAAGCCTAGTCCGTCTCTCAGCCTGCTAATTTATGTTGTTGTTTTTGTTTTGTTTTGTACCTGAGAGCAAATTCGGGTGGAACTTTAGAGAAGGTGCAAATTAATGTTGCTATGGAAATAATAATTTATCAAATAAATCTTGGGGATTTGAGAGGCATCTTATCACTTAAAGAGCCTGTGTTTATTAATTATTGATTATCATTCAGGGACGATGCCCGAGGTCAGAGTGAGTCAGCCACCACAGCTGGAGAAAGAACGGAGGCTGCTCTTGACAGCCTCAGTCCTGAGCGCAGCTTCTTACTCCTTTTCTTCAGAACACTGGGTGGCTGGGGTGGGTGATCACCACAACACGTTTTAGAAAATATAGAGAGAAAACTCACTTCCTTGGTGTATCTGATTACATTTTTTGGCATAACATGGTCTAGGAAGAAACTCTACAGTTTATTTCTTGAAACCATATTACCATCAGTACACCAGGGATTTTGGAATAAACAAACGAGCGGCGGTATGTCAAATGTCCATCTGTCCTAAGAACTGGCTGTGTGGGAACACGAAGTCTTAAGGTACTTAAGACTTGTTATGGTTTGCTCACAGGTAAGACAATGCAAGAAGATTCACAGGTGAAGCGATTTGGCTGTGAGAGTCTGAAGTCAATCAGTGGCTTAATGTCCTGATAGGGATTAACTGGTAACTGACGTGGTGGCTGGAGGAGGTGGGAATTGAGGCGTGGCTTTGGGGTATATATTTATACCTGGCTAGGAGAGACTCTGCTTCCTGATCACCACTAAGCTGCTTCCCTCTGCCACACTCCTCTACGATGTTGTTCCTGCCTCACCGGAGCCGAGCCCTGAGGATGGAGTCAGCTGTCTGTAGACTAAGACCTCTGAAACCGTGAGCGCTCAAATAAACTCTTCCTCCTCTGCAGATCAGGTCATTTAGTCACAGCAGCAAAGAAACTGACTAGAATAGTACTGAATTTGTGTTTTGCAGATGCTCTATTTGTCATGGTCACCATAATTACCACTGACCAAGTGTTTACAAGGCCCAAGTCTTAGCCTCTGGTTTGTCTTGGCCAATCTTTAGTTGTCTGTCCTTTCTCAAACTGAGTAAGCACTGAACTGGAGAAACCGCCCCAAGGCCAGCTTCTCCTGCGCATCAGGGACCTGGCGAGAAGTGTCTGGTCAGACCCTTCTTTCATGCCCAACCTTCCCCAAAACTGTTGGCAATATTCCTCCTGTTTTCCTGGGAATGAGAAGGCTATTCTCCTTGAGTAGGAGACACTGCTTGTTTCTGAGATGGAAAGTTTCTCCCTATTGCAGGACTCTTGCTGAGTAAGATCTCTCCATTAAGCCCCATTTTTTTCCCCTTAGTTATACATGGACACAATATCTTTGTCTTGTTTATTTATCTTTATGTGCTGCTGAGGATTGAACCCGGTGCCTCACACGTGCAAGGCAAGTGTTCTGTCACTGAGCCACAACCCCGGCCCAAGCCCAGGTTTTGGTGATGGTGGTGTGGTTATTAGTGATCTTAGTAAGGGAAAATACTCATAAAAATCAGACACTAAATTCTCCCTTTGAAGAGACCTTCTCCATACCTGACCTTAATTTTCCCTTACTAAGATCACTAATAACCTCACCACCATCATCAAAACCTGGGCTTGGGCCGGGGCTGTGGCTCAGTGGCAGAGCACTTGCCTTGCACATGTGAGGCACTGGGTTCAATCCTCAGCACCACGTAAAGATAAATAAACAAGACAAAGATATTGTCTTCGAATTTAGAAAATTCTTAATTTGTCTCTTTGAAATGTCTATAAACCTTTTTTTTTTTTCTTTTTGGTGCTGGGAATTGAACCCAGGATGCTTAACCACTGAACCACATCTCCAGCCCTTTTTATTTAGTTTGAGAGTCTTGCTAAGTTGCTTATGGCCTCACTACATTGCTGAGTTTGGCTTTGAACTTGTGATCCTCTTGCCTCAGCCTCCTGAGCTGCTGGGATCACAGGTGTGCACCACCATGCCAAGCAAAAAACCCTTTCATTTTAGGATTACAGATTGTCTTCCTCAAGAGCTTGGGAGTGACCCTTTGATATGTAATCAGCAGGGAAGCCAGGCCCTCCCACTCCTGGCTACCACAGAGGAGCAAGGGCCCAGCTTCTGTTGCGCTCCTCTAACACCATCTCTGATTACCAAGTTATGAGGAACTTATTTTTTTTTTCCATAAAGCCAATTGGCAAACACAGATGGTCATCCCAATTAGTGAATTTACATGCACCTGTGAGACAAACATAGCATCAAATCCTCTAAGTAGAGGATCAGTTCTTGTGGGCCATGAGAATCTGGGTGGAATGAGTGGCAACTGCTTGGCGTTGTCAAGTGGTGAGATTTATTTTAGTCTTTGAAGTCTTTTAGGGGACACCTGTGGTAACACCCCATGTTCCGGTTTCATGTTTATCCAATAATAACATTGTTTTATTTTCTACCTTTGTGGATAGGTTTTCTTGGTTGGGAAGAAAGTTTTTCACTTCTTTCCAACATTGGGGATACTTGGAATATATTTTGCCTGACTTTGGCATTCCCCAAATTTATGAGGTTGCTGTTATTACCCCAATTTAGAGATAAGGAGATTATGACTTAAAGGTAACATACTTTGCTTAAGTTTGTATGGTGCAGGATGGTCTTCAAACATAGGTCTTCTATGTGCTTCTTTATTCATGTTGTTCTCTTTTAGATTATTAGGTTTCAGGGCTTGAAAAACTTTTTCAGGACTATACTGCTCATGTTCTACAAAATGATTTATAGGTGTTGTAGTAAATTGTTGGCCTTTACATTGATATAGAACTTCAGACGGAAACAAGAATGAGAATGAAAGATTAGAGACACGATATGTGTTCTCGGCCACTTTCTGAACTAATTCCTTCAGGTCTTATATCACTATTTAAGTGACTGCCAAATGTCCAAGTCTTTCTGGAGAGTATCTGGGTACCTGGGTGTTATGGTGTGGATATGAAGTGTCCCCAGCACTAATACGTTTTCAGAGGTGATTAAAAGAGCTGTGACTGAATTAGTGGATTAATCCACTTAGTAGAGTAATAACTTGAATGGATTAATAGGTGGTAATTCTAGGCAAGTAGGATGTGACTACTGGAAGTAGATCATTGGGGGCGTGATTATGGGGACTATCTTATCTCTGACTTCTTGCACTCAAGCTCTCTAAATACCTTCCCCCTCCCTGCCCTTCCACCATGATGCTTTGCCTCACTTCAGGCCCATAGGTATTGAGTTGGCCAACTATGCGCGGAATCTCTGAAACCATGAGCTAAAATAAACTGTTCTTCCTCTGAATCCTTCTTGTCAGGTCTTTTGGTCACAGATGAAAACGCTGACAAAAATGCTGGGATTCTATTAGACACACAGCTCTGAATGCATTTAAATTGTGCCTACCCACCACCCTCCCACTTCCTTGGTCAGCTCCCTGGCAGCTGCCTTTTTACCTCCTGACTTAGCTGACGGATGCTCCCGGAGAATGCTGCTCCCCTATCAGTTCCCGGTGGAGAGGGGAAACCCTCCAGCCATCCCAACACTTCCCGACAGGCAGCACAGATGGTTCACCCTCCTCACTGCCGCACCTGCCCATTTCTGGTGGTTTCCCTTCATTCATGAACAACCCCGTCTCAGATTTTTTCCGTCTTCACTCCTGTGATCCTAACACCTGGGGCAGTGTCACCCTTTCAGTCCCTTGAGGTCACCCTGGGTCCCTGCCTTTCTCTCCTCTCTTAATGGTGCTCTGATCCTACCATTCCCTTGGTTTAAAATGTTCTCTAGTTGGCACTAACACCCATGGTTATGTTTCTCTCAGAAGTTTCTAAGTTGCTGAGTCATACATGGAATGTTTATTTGCCAGCTCTGCCTAGATGCAGCATGAGAATGCAATTTTTTTTTTTTTTTTTTAATGCGGTGCTGAGGATTGAACCCAGTGCCTCATGCATGCTAGGTGAACACTCTACCTCTGAGCCACAACCCCAGCCTGGGAATTTCAAATTTAAATGTCCAAAAAAAAAAAAAATACAATGTTCATCATCCTAACAATCCCCAGACTTATGCACGTTATTAATGGCATGACCATCTGTGAAAGCATTAAAACCAGAAACTCTGAAATCCTCCCTGAGGATCCTTTTTCTTTAATACTTCATCTCTAAGATGGTTGGCTAGACCTCCCAAATACGCCTTGCATTTATTCCTTCACCCCAGACTGGAGTTCTACTCTCTCCGCCAGGCATTGCAATGGCCTCTGTCTAGGGCCCACACTCCTCTCTTGCAGCATCTATTCTAAGCCCCTTTGGAAGGCAGATTGCTGTGAGATCTCTTTCATACTTGAAAGTTTCACTGTGTTCATTGTACTCAACATGAAACCCAGTCTTTAAATTATATCTCCTTGTGTTAACAGCAACAAAAGCCACTCAAACTAAATCAAATTAAACAATGATCATTTTTAGAGTATAGGAACTCTCAAATATCCTTTGGGAAATGTGGACAAGCTGGTCTCAGAGATCCAAGTCTGATAACTTTTTCAGTTTTTCTCTTTTAAAAACGTTGTTTCTGCCCTGCCCACTTCTTTGCTCATTTACTTTCCGACCTTGCTTAACTTAGGTGGTCTTGATCCCTGCTTCTAACACCTACTTCTTAAGAACTTTCAGCCCCAGCACCTGGAACTCACTGAACTTCCTTCTGTGACTCTTATTCCACTGGGATGCGGTGTCACTCTCGGCGAGGCTGCTGTGATGGGAGATGGTGTGGAGGTCTCTGAAAAGAACCTGAAACGTCTGACCCACTATGAAATTGCTTTTCCTTCTTGGTGGAACACAGCAGTGACATTGAGACCAAAGCTCTGAAGCAAGGTTGTCAAGGTCTTTCATATTCTTTCTTAAAACACAACTGCATACATGCATTGATGGCAAATAAAACCTGCAAATGGCTTTTTAAAATTTGTTTAGGAATCAGCTATATTGGTCTTTTTCTCACTTCTGTGTCTTTAATGAAAGATGCTTTCTGCTTTATTTTCAAATCCTAATGGGCTTTCACCATGTCTCCAGC
Source organism: Marmota marmota marmota (assembly GCF_001458135.2). Classification (NCBI taxonomy): domain Eukaryota; kingdom Metazoa; phylum Chordata; class Mammalia; order Rodentia; family Sciuridae; genus Marmota; species Marmota marmota. The sequence goes on along the minus strand of NW_025999991.1, from coordinate 2,775,578 downwards.
TCCCCCCCCCCACCTACCCCTTTTATCTTCAGTAAAGGAATAGAATATGAGTAAACTTAGTCTCTTAGCCACCTTTCCATGTAGCTAATGGAAATTGTAATCAGGTGCCTTTATCAATTACCAAAGTCATCATGTAGGACCATGGCAGCCTCTTGCAAGGACACATCAGTATATTTGCTATTATTCTTAGTAGTAGTAATAAGCCATGCATTTTCACATCTCTAATGTCTTTCTACCCCTTGCCATTATCGCAGATGCTTCTTGTGTTCTTTCACCATAATTCCATTTGTGAAAGGTAACCTCCTTACTCTCTGGCACAAGAACATGTCCTGAGATTATTTTATGATTTTCCTGCTGAAGACCTAGCAATAGCTGTTTCTGTAAGGAATTGCTTACTCTTTAAAATTGAAAATAATATTTAGAGACTGCAATTCCAGAACATAATGGTGTATATTGCTTCTAATCTGTCTTTCCTCCAAGGCTCTTATTATAAACGGAGCTAAGGAAGATTTCCCTTCTCCAAAGAACACTGTGGAGGTACCAAGTTCATTAAATATCTACTAATGGATATTTGGATGATTTTTGATCCATTACTAATAATTCCAAGGTAAACATCTTTATACAGGCATCACTCTGAATAATTGCATGTGTACACTAAAGATATTTTTCCAGAAGCAGTATTGCCAGATCAAAGGATAAATGCATATGCAATTTTGATAAGTACTGCCAAGTTCACTCCCGTTGAGCTCTGCACCATCTGTCTATGCACTAGCAGTGAGTGGCAGTGCCTGTTTCTCTTCTAGTTTACCCATGAAATCTTTCATCAAACTTGGATCTTTTTTGCCACTTTGATATTTGAGAAATGGTACCTCAGTGTAATTTCAACTTATGTTTCTTTTATTTTGAGGAAGCTCGGCATCCTTTCATGTGGTCATAAGCTCACTTTTCTGTGAACTGTCTATATTGTTAGCCCATCTGTTTATTGAGTTTCTGGACTTGCTCTCCATTTTTTGGTAATTCAGCATAGTGTGAATGCTCTCAAAAATCCATTTCTCATGTTGCTAGGTACTGCACCTTGTTGTTTCTACCTGGCAGCTTTGAGATAATGTCACATTGGCGGCTGCTATTCAGTTACCAGCAGCAGCATGTTGCCAAGATCCTGGGATTACATGTGGGTGCCATGTCACAGGAAGGGCACATAGTAAGCACTGCAAAAATTAAGAAGCAACCATGGCAGTTATAATACAGATTGCCATAGTTGTACGTTTATGTATCATCTTGCTGTGTGCAAATCACAAATTACCATAGAAGTACGAAGTATCATAACTTACAATGCCATATCAAATGTCAATGTCAAATGATATTATCGGTTTTCCTGTCTTTGACTTTGCCTGTGACAAACACTTCTACCTGAAGATGTTTTGCTTTTGAATTTTGTATCCATTTAGTCTATCTTTTTGTTACTAGTGTAACTGTTTTGCTATGTATGCTAATGTTGACCCGGATTTCTGAAAATACATGATGATGTAATAAGTAAAATGTGAAGTCAAGTAAAAGCAAAATAAACATAGTCGAGTTCATGAAAAACACAAAAAATAAAACCCACAAAAAGAATTAATTTCCAAGATTTTAGAGTGAAGGGGCAGAAGCTGTGAGAAATGTCTTTGTAATGCTTAGGAAAAAAAAATGGAGGTAAAAATATCAATCACTGTACTTAAAAGGGGCTGCGAAGTTAACTAACTGCCAAGTGTGTCAAAACGATAAATCACTCTGCAAATGCAGTGTTACAACCTTCAGTGCCAGAGGAAGGTGGTGTTTCAGAACGATGGTGTAAGTGGTTATACCTGGTGCTGATTATGCATATCCTCCAAAGGGGCAGAAAATAAAGATGGAGCTAAATTTCACTCTTTCATCTTTTGTGCATCACTCAAATCAATCAAACAATTGAGGACAGTTAGTCCTCTGTATCTGCAGGTTTCACACTCGAATATTCAACCAACCATAGATCTAAACAATTCTTAAACGTTGGGTCTGCACTGAATCTCTCTACCTATCTATAAAACAACTATTACAACTATATAAAATTATATATTATATACAAATTATATATAGTATATAATTATATAATTTATATAATATATATAATTTTTATATATTATATAATTTATATCATACATAATATATAAAAATTATACATATTATATATAATTTGTAACTATTACAACTATCTAGATATTATATAGTTGTTATATATAGAGTAGTAATTTATAACTGTAATAGTTATACTTTAAATCATCTCTATATTCCATATTATAAAGAGATGCATAGGGTATGTACAAATACCATGCCATTTTATATAAGGGATTCGGCATCTTCTGATATAGTATCTATGGGTTAGTTGAACCAATTCCCATGGATGCTATCGGGCTACTCTGCAGTGTGAGGTGATGTACATGGTAGAAGATGAATATTTACCTCACTCCCTTTATCTAAATCCCATGAAGTGAAACTGTTGTATGGCTTCACCAGAGTCACACTTGGTGTGCTCACACTTCTTATGTTTCAGTATTAGCTTTGAGTTTCTACTGTCTTCAGAAATCAGACTTTTAGAAGATGAGAAATCACCAACTTCACACACACACACACACACACACACACACACACAAACTGATACAAATTGTAAAGAAACTATCTTGAGGATTTCAAAAAGAGTACTTGAAATTCCTATAATAATTGAAAACTACTTTGAGTTGACATTTATTTAGAGCCGAACTTTACTCATTTATTTAGTGAATATTTACTGAGCTCCTAATGAGTGCCAATTGGTTAGCCAAACACAGAAAATGTGAGGACTTCATAAGTAGTTATGACTTTGGTGTAGTTTGTTTTAATGTGTTTGTGAAAATTTTATGCTTTTGTCTAAAAATCTTTCATTTTATGGTCAGTATTCTGGGCAGTAAGGATATAAACAGTTTGGATACACTAGCTCTGTTACCTGCCTTTCTAAGCCTTAATTTTATATCTGTATATATGGCTCTTCACAGATTGGGTTTGAAGTCCAAAAGAGGTAATACAATTAAATATTTAGCCTAATTCCCAGCACATAGTAATCACTCATAAATAATAGTACTGGAACAATTTATTTATTCATTTATTTTAGATTTTTTTTCATAAAACTTTTTATCTTATAATAACTTTGCATTTATTTAGTTTTGGGGATTAAAAATTATTGAATTTCTTTTGATCATGAAACCTTGTTTTCATTTGTATATGCTTCGTTAGTCACTTCACACAAACCTAAAAATTCATCCAGTACATGTTTAATGAGCACCTACTGAGTATAAGAAAAGTTTACATATAGTAGCTAATCTTCTCAAAGCGCCAAAAAAAAAAAAAGTAGCAATGGCTTTATTTCACAAATGAGAAAAATGAGGTAGAGAGAAGGTAATTGGCTTAGCTTATTTCACGGGGTTAAGGCTTGAAATAACCAAAGTCCATGCTTGACAGAGTACACCACCATGTCTTCCAGAGCCCTCTGTTTAGCTGGGAGTCAAAAGCTGTGAGTTAGGATGACAATTGTGCAATTGTTTTTTATATGTCCTACTAGGACTGTAATTCCAAGAGGAGGACAAGAACTTCTGATTACACAGCACTACAAACTTCTCAGTATTTGTTGAGTAAATACATGGAATGTAATTGGAAGCTACGCATGATATCAGTACAAGTTGATATAAAATGTTGTACGATAAGGAACAAAGAGAAGGTGGGGAAGACTTCCCCAGACGGAGTGTTCAGAGATGACATTTGGAATAGTTGTGGGACCAGATTGTAGAGAAGTGAATGAGAAATAACAGAGTGGATTCTTCAGTTCCATGAAAACAGACATGGAGCTAGTAAGGTAGACCAGTTGGTTTGAATGATTCCTTTATGTGGGTAAAGAAGTTTGTCTGCATCCCAACTTCTTAGGTCCTTGAACATCAAACAAAGTGGGTTAACATTTTCAAGTAAAAGATGGGGATGGAACTAGAAATGGAATAGAAAAATTGAATATCCATCCAGAGCCTTTGTAACAAGCCTCTGTCTTTAACCTCCTGTGCTTAGGTGTTGGGTGTCTGTATCAATGCTGGTTGTGTGTCCTGTTAATCCAAATACCTAGTATGAGCAAGAAGACAAACAGACATGAAACAATACAAATATTTTCAAAGGAACTGGAGTAAATGATTTCCTTGCCCCTTGCCAAGTTTCTGCGCAAGGGGGAAGATTCCTTGTATTTATGGTGCTGTTTTTCTGAGGAAAACTTTGGAGATCAAACGGCTTGCCTTCTGTTGGGGGGGTGCATTGCCAGTAGAGGCTCTGCTAGGCTTTTGGGTGACACTCACGTTCACAGAGGTCACTGCTGGTCCTTGCTTGCAGCTGTGTCTGGCACTGCTTCTACAGAGGCATGACAGCACTCCTTGGCTACTACCTGTCCTGAGTGGGACGTCTTCAAAGAAGTGTCATCTTTGTGAAAACACAGTAGGTGATACTGAGTGTGCTGAGCACAAGAAGCCAAATCCCAACTAAGAATTCATTTTGATTTGTTTAAATGTATGTTTCTAAATGGTTTGTGTAGGCCTTCTCCCTGGAGTATGCCTGCCTATTTGGTGGCTGTGATGTAGCAATATTTGCTGAAGTTACTTGCATATTTCTTCTATCTCAATAGGAATAAGGAAGTCCTCCCTTAACTGTACGGCTTTGTCCCATCATTCTTTCCTTCCACAGCTAAATTTATGGAAATAGAGTATTGGTTCTCTTGCTAGTGCACCCTTTTAACACAGGGCAGTCACCAGCCACTTGGGGCTTCAGTGGAAATGTTCTTCCAAGAAAGGAAAAAGTAAATTATCTCTCTATATAGATGATTTGATCAGTCTTAAGTGCAAAAACTGCCAAAGATTCTACGCCTCCAAAAGAAAACCTATTAGAACTAAAAAACAAAATTGCAAATTCATAAGACAAAGAGTGAACACTCATAAACAATCTGAAAAAGAATTTAAGTAAGCAATTTCATTGATAATAGCATTAGCAAGGATAATGTACTTTGAAATACTCTTAACCAAGGAAGTGAAAGACTTGTACACTGAAAACTATAAAACATTGCTTCAAAAAATTAAAGGCAAAAATATATTAAAAGGCATCTTCTTCATGGATAGGAAGACTTAATATTGTTTCCCAGTACCCACATTACTGCTACCCACAGTGATCTATAAAGATTCAATGCAATTTCTACAAAAAGCCCAATGGCATTCTTTGCAGAAAGAGAATTTTATCCTAAAATTCACATGGAATCTCAAGAGATCTCAAATAGCCAAAACAGTTTGAAAAAAAATAAAGTTGAAGTTTTAACACTTCTTGATTTGAAAAATTAGAAAACTACAGCAATCAAGACATTGTGGTACCCACATAAAAACAAAAGAATTGGCAAATAGAAGGAACAGCCCAGAATGAATATGGTCAAATGATATTTAACAAGAGGACTAAGACCTTGCAATAGAGAAAGGAGAATCCCTCAATGTGCTGTCAAAACTAAAAATCCACAGGCAAAAGTGAAGTGGGACCCTGCCTTATGCCATATACATAAATTCACTCAAAATGAATCCAAGTCCCAAATGGAAGGACCTAAACAGAACTTCTGGAAGAAGACACAGGGTAAAACCCCATGACGTTGCAATAGGCAATGATTTCTTGGCTATGTCACCAAATTCACAGGAAACAACTGCAGAAAGTCTGAAGGAATTCTTCTACCCAATAACAAACCATCTGAGCAAAACATGAACAGAGAACTTGAACAGGCATTTATTCAAAGATATACAAAGGGACAGTGATTGTAGAAGAGGCTCCACATCACTGATCATCAGAGAAATGTGGACCCAAACCATAATGAGCCGTCACCTCACATCTGTTAGGATGGCCGCTGTAAAAAACAAGCAAAGAGCTGCATGAAATAGCAAATGTTAAAGAGGTTATGGAGAAATTGAACCCCTAGTGCAGTGTTGAGGGGATTGTGAAATGGTGCCACTATTTTGGAAAGCAGTATGAAGGTTCTTCAAAAATTTAAAAACATAATTATACATCAAGCAATTTCAATTTTGAATTCAATTCAAAGGAGGTAAAATCAGTATGTTGAGCAGATGCCTTCTTCCCTGTGTTCATTGCAGCATTATTTGCAATAGCCAAGATAGGGAATTAACATAAGTACCTTAACAGCTAAGTGGATAAAGAGTGGTGTATATGCACAATGAAATACTACAAAGCCCCAAGGAAGAAGGAAATCCTGTCATGTGCAACAATATGGATGAACCTTTGGTGCATTATGCAAAGTAAAATAAACCAGACACAGAAAGGTGATTACTGCAAAATATCACTTAAGGTATTTAGAGTAGTCGATATAAAGTAGAGGGATGGTGACCAGGGGCTGAGGGAAGGGCAGAAAGGGAGGTCATGCTGTATTTTGTAAAAAGTTTCAGATTTGCCAGATGAAAAATTTATAGAAATATATTTCATAGAAGTATGAAGATACTTAGCTACTATTCTGTACACATAAAAATGATTAAGATGGTAAAAATACTATTTGGTACCCAAGGATGTTGCTGCAATACTACAGGGGTCATTTCAATGCTGAAACTACAAGTGTAAGTGATATTGTCAGGCCCAGTTACTGCCCAGTTGCCCCAGGGAAATCGCTCTGGCCCCAATATTTGCTGTAGTGAAAGGGGCTCAAGCGATGGCTGTGTTTTCTGGACTGATGGGAGTAGTTTTGATGGTGTAGCCCTGTACAGAGTGGCTGGAGCAGGCTCAGTCCCTTCCAGACCAGGGCAAGCTCCCCCCTCCGGCATCCTCCTGGGGGGCAGACTGGCCAGGGGAGGCTTCCCATGGCTGCTTACCCTTCGTTCCTCCTTAGCTTAGCTATTTCTGGGCAGCTGGCCATGAGGTCAAGTCCAGCTCTGACTCAAAGCATCACTATCTGTGTCCTGTAGCTTCATGAGTCACCATGGCATAATAGAGGTGCCTCCATTTAGAAAAGTAAAAATAAAGGTGTAGACAAAGACTCTGAACAGATCTAGTTCACACAGAAGAATAGGCAGCAAAGTGCCAGGTAAGGCATATTTTTAGATATCAATGGAAATTTCTCAAATGTTGCAGACTTTCTATGGAAGGTATATTCTGAATCACAAGATTTATGGGCTATAAAGAAAGCACTCATGCTTCAGCAATGTATCTGGACCAGAGTCTATAAATAACTAAATTCTATAATAAGAGTTACACAGTTTACTTTGTGATCCATGTTGTAGGAAAGTTACAAAAGTATCTTTTGTTGAGTGGTATGCTCAAACTCAATGCAGAGGCATCTTATTAAAATATTTTTTGTGATATCAAGTGTACTGTGTGATTATTATTGAAAACTTGAGAAATGTAGAAAAATTTAAAAATAAAATGTGTGTATCCTTCCTGAGAAATGGAGCTGGATTACAGTTTTGAATGAAAATAGAAGTTTTCCTTAAAGGAACATGAATAGCTTTACTGCCAATCGGGTAGAAAAGACCTTAAGACCACGGGAATGGAGACTCGATTCTTCCCTGAAGTGCGGTTTCTACAAAGTGAAGATCCAAGGCAGATGGTGTTAGAAGCATTCAGGACGTAACTGCCTCCTATCCTGTGATGTCTGTCTCCAGCTCCACAGAGCTTCAGGGTTGGTGTCTTTCATGGTCCCAATGCAGCCTCTTACACTAGTAGCTGTAAATCATCATCTTTGGGATTACATTGTTCTTAAGAAAAGGTATGTAAATAACTTCAACCCAGGTATTCTTGGGTTTTGCTAGCACTTGTAGTGGTCAAAGTTCTTCAGAGCACCGGAAGTGGTGACCCACACCTGTAATCCCAGTGGCTTCGTAGGCTGAGGCAGGAGGATCACGAGTTCAAAGCCAGCCTCAGGAAAAGTGAGGCACTAAGCAACTCGGTAAGACCTTGTCTCTAAATAAAACACAAAGTAGGATTGGGGATGTGGCTCAGTGGTTGAGTGCCCCTGAATTCTATCCCCAGTACAATTTTTTTTTTCAAAGAAGCAATCCAACAAATACAGGATTTGCGTGTCTTTTTATCTCTTTCTGCGCGCGCACACACACATCCCATTGATTATCTGTGTACATATATGTAACATTTGTATACATATAAACATTTCTATCTGGGGTGGGGAGAGAATTTAAAAGACTCTAACCACTCACATGATTATAGAAAATGACAAATCCAAAATTTGCAGGGCGTGCCCATGGGCTGGTGACCCAGAGACAGGGAGTTGATATTGCAGTGCAAGTCTGAAGGCTGTCTGTTGCAGAGTTCCCAATTGCTCAGGGAGGGTTAGTCTTTGTTCTAAGGACCTCAATTCATCAGATGAGGCAAACCCACGTTTTGGAGTGCAAAACACTTTACTCATTGTCCACAGACTTACAGGTAAATCTCATTCAAAAACACCCTCACAGAAGTATCCAGAGTAGTTTTTGATTAAAAGCTGGGCACTGAGGTCCAGCTTGGCTGGACTAACTTGTCTCATAAAATTCTCCATTGTGGCACTCGAGGAGAAATGGAAATGGTGCAGAGAAAGGAGCTCCATCCTGGAGAAGCACGAGGCGGTCTGTGGGCTCCAGCAGGTCAGAGGTGTGGAGAGAGACTTGCTGAGACAGTGATGTGTGTCCCTGGGGGCAGATACGTAGAACAGATCAATCCTTGGAAACTCACTGAAATTTCTAGGGGAGGAGAATATATGACAGAAGAACAAACTTCTGGACATAGAAGGAAATCTTAGACAAAATTTGTTTTCCAGTTATCCAGGCGACCAGGTTGCTGTGACTATCCATTTTGACTATTTGTTGTTTTTGTAATCTTTAGTTTGCCAAAAAAACCAAAAAAATAAAACAAAAGAAACAAAAAACCCTGCAAGACTATTAAAGAGAATTCCCATCCCTTCTCCCTTCCCTCCATTTCCCCCTGTCCCATCTGGAGAACCTCCATTTCCCCCTCCTACCCCACCTATTGTGAGTCAGCATCCACATTTCAGAGAATATTCAGTTTGGGGGGATTGGCTTATTTTGTTTAGCATGAGAGTCTCCAGTTCCATGCATTTATCAGCAAATGCCATAATTCCATTATTCTTTGTGGCTGAGTAATATTCCATTGTGTATATATACCACATTTTCTTATCCTTTCATCTATTGAAGGGAACCTAGGTTGGTTCCATAGCTTAGCTATTATGAATTGAGGATATTATGAACATTAATGTGGCCATATCACTATAGTATGCTCATTTAAAGTTGTTTGGGCCAAATGATGGTTTCACTCCAAGTTTCCTGAGAATTTCCCATACCACTTTCCATAATGGTTGCACCAAATTGCAGTCCCACCAGCAATATATGAGTGTACCTTTTCCCCCACATCATTGCCAACATTTGTTGTTGCTTTTATTCTTGATGATTGCCATTCTGACTAGAGTGAGATGATATCTGAGAAGTCTTGATATGCATTTCTCTAATTGCTAGAGATGTTGAACTTTTTTAAAAATACATTTGTTGATCTATTGTATTTCTTCTGTAAAGGGCCTATTCAGTTCCTTTTTCAAGATTTTCTATTTTACTGTGAATTTTAAAAACGGGTTCTGATTATCATCTCTTTCAGTGGCTTCCATTGTGATATTTTCTTTTTCATTACAAATTTATTTTGCATTCTCTCTTGGTTAGCTTGTCCAAAGAATTATCAATTTTATTGATTTTTTTTTTTTTTTTTTTTTTTTTTTTTAAAGAACCAACTTTTTGTTTTATCAATTTTTGGATTTCTTTTCCAATTTCATTGATTTCAATTATTTCCTGTCTTCTGCTTTTGGTGTTGATTTGTTCTTTATCTCGAACTTTGAGATGTAATGTTAGATCATTTATTTTTTGACTTTCTATTCTTTTAATAAATAATCTCAATGCAATAAACTTTCCTATTATCACTGCCTTCATGGTGTCCCAGAAATTTTAATGTTTTCTTGTTCTCATTTACCTCTATTTTTTTATTCCACTGCAGATTTTTATCTGCTATCCATTCATCATTAAATAGCATGTTATTTAGTCTCCAGGTGTTAGAGTAGCTTCTATTTTTAATTTTACTGTTGATTTCTAATTTCATTCCATTATAATCTGATAGAATGCAAGGTATTATCTCTCTATATATTTTTTGTATTTGCTCATAGTTGCTTTGGTTCCTAAGGTATAGTCTGTTTTAGAGAAGGATCTATGTGCTGCCAAGCAGAAAGTATATTTGCTTGTTGATGGATGAAATATTCTATATGTCTGTTAAGTCTAAATTATTCATTGTATTTTTAGTCCTATAGTTTTTTATTCAGTTTTTGTTTGGAGGATCTGTCTAGTGGGGAGAGATGTGTGTTAAAGTCACCCAGTATTGTGTTGTGGTCTATTTGCTTCTTGAAATTGAGAAGGATTTTTTTTTGATGTATGTAGATGTTCCATTGTTTGGGCTATAAATATTTATGATTGTTATGTCTTGTTGATGTATTCTTCCCTTAAGCAGTATGAAATGTCCTTCTTTGTCCCTTCTGATAAAGTGGACTTTAAGCCAAAGTTTATCAGATATAAAGATAGAAAACCCTGCTTGTTTACGAGACCCATGTGAACGGTATGTTTTTTCCCCATCCTTTTACCTTTAGTCTGTGGAAATCGTTGCCTATTAGGTGAATCTCTTGGGGACAGCATATTTTTGGGTCTTGGTTTCTATTCCTATCTGCCAATCTGTTTAAATTGATGAGTTTAGGCCATTTATATTCAATGTTATTATTGAGATATGTTTTTTATTTTCTGTCATTTTGATTTATTCCTAGTTATTTATTTTTCATTTTTGTGCCCAGGATTGAACTCAGGGGGACTCAATCGCTAAGCCATGTCCCCAGCCCTATTTTCTATTTTATTTAGAGACAGAGTCTGTCTGAGTTGCTTAGTACCTCACTGTAGCTGGGTCTGGCTTTGAACTCATGATCTTCCTGCCTCAGCCTGGGATTATAGGCATGAACCACTGCACCTGGCTATTTCTGGTTTCACATTTGAATTAGTTTTTCCATTGACTTACTGTTGTTTTAGTACAGTACCCTCCTTTTCTAGTTCTCACTTTTTAAAATTTCTTCTTCATGAAATATCTTACTGAGTATTTTTTAAACTTTTGTTTACCCTGAAATGTTTTTATTTTGTCGTCAATTCTGAGGCTTAATTTTGCTGGGTACATTATTGTTGGCTGACACTTGTTTTCTTTCAGAGCTTGGTATATATCATTCCAAGACCACCTAGCTTTGAGGGTCTGTGTTGAGAGATGAGCTGAGATCCCTTGGTTTCCCTCTAGATGTTACCTGCAGTTTTCCTCTGCTAGCCTTTAAAATTCTATCCTTATTCTGTATGTAAGGCATTTTCATAATAATGTGCCTTGGTGTGGGTCTATTATAATTTTGTATATTTGGGGTTCTATAAGCCCTCTGTATTTGATTTTCTATTTCATTCTTTAGGTTTGAGAAATTTTCTATTTCATTGAAAATATTTTACATTTCTTTTATTTTTTAATCTTCATCTATCCCAATAAACCTTAAATTTGGTCTTTTCAATATCCCACATATCTTGGAAGTTCTATTCATGGTCTCTTTACATCTTTTCTCCATGGTCAATTTTGTTTTCAAGATTATATATATTGTCTTCATTGCCTAAAACTCTGACTTCCAAGTGATCTAGTTTGTTGGTGATACTTTTTGTTGACTTTTTAATTCGACTTATTGATTCCTTAATTTTGAGGATTTCTTTTTTTTAAAATCTCTTTATTGAAGTGTTCTTTCACTTCTTGTATGTTCTCCGATTTCACTCCTTAGACCATCCTTTACTTCACAGATCAGTTTAACTATGTATATTCTAAACTTCATCTCTGACATTGCTTCCATTATTGTGTTGATGGATTCTGTTATTGGAGTATCTTGGTTTGGGGTGATTTGTTCCCTTGGACTTTTGTTGTTTGTGTGTCTACCCATCTAATGGTATGTATCTGAGGCAGTGCAGTTTCTGAATGTTTCTAGTACCTCACTTGCTGATGAGGTGCCTGTCTGCTTTCTTGGTTTCATGCCATGGAGCCACCAGGAAAGTGACCTCCTCTATTCCACCATCTTGAAACCCCCATTCCCACCTCTTAATGTAAAAATTATTGCATCTGCTTTGAGCAGTGCTGGCTTTCACTATGTATCATATTGGCAACACTTTTCATGACCTTAAAGTTCTCAAAGACTTTTAATGTTGTATAATATTCTGTTGTGTGAGTACAACATTGTGTTTATTGTTATATATATTTTAATTTAGTGTATCACTATTAATAAAATGTTAACAATTTTTAACATTAATCTCTACTGGCCATTCTCATTTTAAACCAGAGGTGTTTTAAATTGGCTTTTTTTTCAGTGTAAGATGACACAAACACATAGGAGATACTATCATGCAATTGGTAAGTGGTAAAGCTTGGCTCCTATGGACTATGGAAAAGCAGTTTTAAAAATTATTTGTAATATGAAATGTTATAGATAATTAGATTACTTGATCAATTTTGTCTTTAAAACAAATCATGCAAATAATTATTAGAGAAATTTACTCACAGAAAATGGGAGATAAATCATTTATTCAAAGAAAAAAATAAAATTGAACAACTTTATAATTTTTAGGAGAGTAGATCTCAGGCCCTTTAATTTCATCTTACAATTGTGCAAGTGCTGTATATTGGAAAGTTCTGTAGGCTGAGGCTGCATGGTGAGGGAATGTCTTGTTCTGGAGGTCAATCACCCCAGGAAAAGGAAGCAATTCTCCACACCCATCTCTCCATGTACTTGCAGCATCTGACAGCCCAGCTGGGAGCTTTTCATCTTAAAGAACTGCGAAGTTATTAGCTGTTGCTGTGGGCAACTTACTAAAAGAAATGGTTCTATGTCAGGGGTTAAGTATCGAATGTTTTAGCAACAACAAAGGTTGCAGAATTTTCTTTACGTAAATCATTGTGCACTTGAAAGTTTTGTCCAAAGTAACAAAGAGACACATGAAAATTAGACATTTCATTAAAGATACCATGATTTGTGTGAAAATAGTATCCAGTCTATGTAAATAGAGAGATGGTATCACGGAGAAGAGAAGGTGCATATTGTTAACCTCTAGAATGTTAATTAGGTCTTGGAATATTAACTGTTCCTCTGTGCATACTGCTTTTATGTTGTTTTCATAAATGTAATATACACATTTAAAAATTGGTATTTTTATCTGTGAAATCGCCTAAAAGTTAATAACATAAAGAAGGACATGACTGAATATATTTTGGGGGGAGGTGGTTATCCTCAGTATTTCCTTGAAAATGAAAGATGTTAGAAGGCTACAGATTTTTTACAGTACTTCTCAGCCCACAGTTAAACTTCTAGTGAATTTTCATCCCATACATCTTTAGACATTGCTTGTTTCCAGGGCACATAAGCATTGCCTCCTTTAGGCTTCTTGTCACTGGCTCTCAGAAATCTATCAGGCAACCACATGGCAAAACTATGCTTCAAAGCATTTCACCATTTACACTTCTTAAACCAAATATGAATATTTCCTACCAAATAAAAACTTTAAATTAGAGGGATGTTCCTATGAAATTTCTGCAGTAGACACAGATCTTGCTCTGAGATTTAGAAGATGTTTGCAAGTACTGTTGTTTGTCTTGAGAAAAGCACCATTATTAAAAGTGAAATTAATTTTGACTTAAATGGATCCTACATCAAACTACAATGCCTACTAATTTAATACACCCCCAACACCCAGGTATCTTGCCCGTGGCCCACTCAGGCAACCGAAGCCAAGTTCCCCTGTGTGAGTAGACTGGCTGAGAAATACGTGAAAAAAAAAAAAATCACACAATACAGAAAATAGTTTAAAGTTGTAGGGGGGAGGCAGGGTGGCTCTTTGACCTTAAGGGTCCAGCTTCAATGCTGGAAGGAGAGCCCCTGTTTGCTGTATTTATATGGGGGAACTTCAAAGGCTTTCTACAGAATGTTCTTAGCCAATTAAGATAGGAGGTGGGCTGTCCCAAAGGGTCACGCCCAACTCCAGATCTACAGAAGATCAGTCTTCTAGCCCACTGCAGACTGAAGTCCCATGCTTTGTGTAATCCATTAAGTGGGAGGGGCCACAGAATACTGTGCAGTGCGGGACCAAACTCTCCTTGGCTCAAGGCCAACTGAAGATGCTAAATAGCTCAGGAGTGGCTTCCCACACAGGTTAAATATCCTGTATCCAAAATGCTTCAAACCAGAAGTCTCAGATTTTAGACATTCTTCTCAGATTTTGGGCTATTTAAATATATACACATATATATTTATATGTAATTAAATGTATATATGTAATATATGTAAATATAAATAAACACACACATGCATAAAGTGAGATAATTTGAGGATGGGATTCATGTCTAAACACAGGATTTGTTTCATGTATACCTTATACACATTGCCTGAACAGTTTTATACAATTTTAAATAACTTTGTGCACAATGAGAACTGTTTGTGTACATTGAACCCTCTGAAAACAAGTCACTGTCTCGGCCACCCATGGGGTGTGGATGTGCATGAAAAGGATGCATCACGGCAGAAGGGGGCTGGGGGAGGGTATTTCACCCTCCGGGAACACTGAATAAACTCAGTGCATTCTGCTTGTTGTTCACTAAACCTGTCACTTGAGGTCAAGTGTGAAATTTTCCACCTGTTGTATAAATTGGTGCACAAAACGTTTTGAATTTTGGCGGATTCTGAATTTTTAAATGGAGGAGAGGGATAGCTGGGTCAAATGCTGGTTCCATTCCAAATTTTTCAAGGATCTCTATATTGTTTTTCATACTGGCTGCAACAATTTGCAGTGCCACCAGCAGTGTGGAGAGTGCCTTTTCCCTCACATCCTTGCCAAGACTTTTTGTTGTTTGTCTTCATAATAGCTGCCATTCTGACTGGAGTAAGAAAATCTTAGGGTAGTTTTGATTTGCATTTCTCTAATTGCTAGCGATGATGAACATTTTTTCATATATTTGTTGATTGATTCCATGTCACCTTCTGTTCAGTTCCTTGGTCCATTTATTGATTGGGTTATTATTGTTTTTTGGGTGTCTACAGCTTTTTGAGTTCTTTATATACCCTAGAGATTAGTGCTCTGTGTGAGGGGTACAAATGTGCTTCCAATTAGTAGGCTCTCTGTTCACCTCACAGATTGTTTCTTTTGCTGAGAAGGAACTTTTTAGTTTGAATCCATCCCATTTATTGATGTTTGGTTTTAATTCTTGTGCTATAGGACTCTTATTAAGGAAGTCAAATTTTAGATATTTGAATTGGGGTACTCAATTTTTCTCTCCTCCCTATTTTATACATATGTCTCTCTCTGTGTGTGTGTGTGTGTGTGTGTGTGTGTGTGTGTATGTACTTCTTATTTTCTTGCAAAACAAAACATTTGTTAAACTTGTAGATTTTTCTCTAATTATGTTTCACTAATGAGAGCATAACTAATTTCAGCTGATATTGAGTTTGGGGGTTAACTCAAAGATAATGAACTGTTGGAGTATAAGCAATATATAGTTCTTATTCATTTCCCTGTATTAGTATAGTTTTAAATAATCCTTTTCCCCCACATTTCTATATAACTAAGTGACTGAGAAAGGAAACATAATAGGAGATCTGGGGAGTATGTTGATTGTTCAATTTCAATTGCTTAAGGTAGACATATTTGGAAACTCAGTCATGGGTTTTTTGGATTCTTGATGGTAAGTTTAATTTAAGGTTAAGAAGGAATAATTGTGAATTGAAATTCCTGCCTCTGCAGTAATGAAACAGGTGGATCTAATCGCATGCTTCACTCTTAGAATGGTGTCAGGAGGACACTTTACTTACAACTAAGATGCTTGTATGCAGACCTAGGCTTGTATAAGTTGCCTGGGGCAGATGTCATCATCGATTTATTAAACATCCACCCTGGACAAAGCACTGTGGTGTGTTCTCCAACCAAGTCAAACTTTAATGATATACTGTAAAATGTGCCAAAATAAATTTTTATAAGTAATCATTCATATAAATTTTTTACATTTTTTGGCATTGGGCCAAACCTCTAAAATAGTGTCAACATTTTTTTATATGTTGCTTAATGTTATTTTATAGTAATTTCTTGTGTCTCCTACCTAGATTATAGGTTCCCAAAGCAAAAAAGACATTCTACTTCACTATATTCTCCCTCAGCCTCCCAGGTCCCAAATAGGTCATTGAAGATTCATAAACATATAAATTGAATCTACATGAAAAAGTAGTTTTAAAACCTATCTGATTGGCACTTGTCAATCTCTGCCAGTCTGATATCTTCTTCACTATCAATATCAAGTAGTGCTGCCCTAAAATACCGACATTTTTTCCCCCAGAATTAGCTTTTCTTGTGATCTACTGTAATAGAATTAACCAATTTGGGGTTGGGTAGAGGATGGCTTAGGAGAGCCCCTTGATCACCTGCTGTGGCCACTGCTTATGTTCTAGATGTGGGATGATTTGGTCACCTCTGTGGAAGCCATGTTCCAACAGGTAGCATTTCATAAGCAACACCCTTAGGCAAGGGTGTTGGGTGCTGTACATAGTCTCTAAGTCTCCCTTTTTAAACAATACCATTGATTCACAGATGCTGGGTGATTTGTCCAAGGTCACACAATTTATGAACAATGGAGCTGAAAATAAAAGCCTGGTGGGTCCTCCTCCAAAATGTTTCCCTCTACACCAAGTTGGACCAGAACCTCTGCTTTTAATTTAAAAATTAAAAAAATGCGAAAGACTATAGGTGAAGGTATGCAGCTCCCTGGAGCTCTCTGTGCATGCAAACATGCAACATGTGTGTGCGTTGCCAGTGGACCTCGAGCACTCCTTCCGTTTGGTTTTCACTTGGGGGAAACAAGGGAAACATGTAATTTTTAAAAATTATTTATTTCTTAACATCCAGTTTTCTTCTGAATACCTAAGTTATGGTAGAGGAGATTGATTTTTTTCGCTCCATAGGTGCAATTGTGACAGAGATTATGGCACACACCAGATGGAATGACAACTGATTCATACTTTCTGAGCTGGATGAAGAGATTTTTTTTAACCATATATTCTTTTAGTGAAATAAAGACATGTAAAAAAAGTGCATAATATAAAGTTCAATAGATTGCCATATTATAAAAACACGGTTTTACCGTATATCAGAAACTCCTTGTGTTCCCTTTCCCAACTATACCTCATCCCTCTCATATCTCTCATATGAAGGTATCCAATTTATCACCATCATTTTTATTGCTTTACTTTATAATTTTACCAATTAATCATGCATCCATAGAACTCTTATGTTTTCAGGCTTAAATATAGACTGTTTGTCTAGCTTCTACTCCTTATCATGCGGGGAATTTTTTTTTTGTGACTGGGATTGAACCCACTGTTGCTTTTCCACTGAACTGCATCACCAGCTACCACCCACCTCCTTTTTTTTTTTTTTTTTGAAATGGGTTCTCCCGAGTTGCTGAGGTTGGCCTCAGACTTGCAATCCCTTTGCCTCAGCCTCTTGAGTCACTGGGATTACAGGCGTGCACCACTGCGCCTGGTCATCTTGTTCTGTATCAATGTGTGTGTTGATTTTTCATTGCCCTGTTGTATTTCCAACTATAACACATCTTATTTCTTCAATTTTTGGTAGGAAGAATTTGAAAAATCTCAAATATTTAAACCATTACAAATAATGCTTTTGTGAACATTATTTTGTGTCTCTTATGCTCATGTGCTTGGATGCTTATTTGTTAATCTAGTAGTTGACTTGCTAGCTCAAACCAGTGGATAATGTTACACTCTTTCTTAACTTATGCTCACCTCAGAAGTCTGAATGTCAATTGTTAGGGTCTGTAACAAGTCAGGATGGCGCCTGGCATTTTGCCAGAGGGAGTGGTTTGTGAAGTAACGCCATTAAGTGTGGAGATTCCTTATTGGTTGACTGCTGTATCTAGTTTATGTTAATTAAGATAAGCTGTGTGGAATGTATATATACCCCTCCTGTCCTACAATAAACGGCTCCCACTCCTGCT
The DNA here is from genome assembly GCF_001458135.2 of Marmota marmota marmota. Classification (NCBI taxonomy): domain Eukaryota; kingdom Metazoa; phylum Chordata; class Mammalia; order Rodentia; family Sciuridae; genus Marmota; species Marmota marmota. The sequence goes on along the minus strand of NW_025999991.1, from coordinate 2,757,389 downwards.
GTATCAATGTACACAAGTTGCTCGTCACCCCCCAGTTAGTTTGCTGCAGCCGGACTGCGGCAGTCAGTTGCTCCGTATCTGTAATGACACCAGATGTTGCCAGTCTTTTAAAATTGAGCCTTTCTGGTGGTGGAAGAGATTTCATGATTGTTTTAGCTTTCATTTCCCTGGTGAGGTATGGTATCCAGAGTTTTTCCTATGCTTATTCTGCATTTAGACATTTTTTTGTGTTTTTTATCTGTTCAAATATTTTAACAATTTGCTAATATTTGATTGTGCATTTGTTTTTTTATCTGTAGGGGCTCATTTGTATTTTACGTGTAACACATTTTATTTACATATCATTTTTTATTATAGCTTGTGTTCTCTATATTAAGCAATTCTGGCCCATTTGAAGTAGCAAAATGGCATATACTCTATCACTCAAAACATCAAGAACACTGGTGAGGACTAGGGATGTAGTTCAGTGTAGAGCTCTTGCCTAGCATGCATGAGGTCCCGGGTTTAATCCCAGCACCACAAAACAAAAACAAGCAAGAAAACAAAACTGGACAAAGTATATGAGAATTTTAGAGTCATTAAATATTAAGCTATAAAGTATAGCAATCCCTGAGGAACAGGAACCGAAATAGGAGAACCCTGCATTGGCTAGCTTCCTCTCTTGAGAGTTTCCAGCATTTTTGAAGGAAGGGAGGACCTCAGGGGAGACTAAAAACTCCGTGAGTTGTGAAAACAGATCTGAGAATCCAGGGATAAAAGTGGAGGTTGTGAAACGGAGTATCAGAGGGAGCCAAGAAGTGTAGACGGGCCTCTGGAGCTATTTAAAGAGTCTTACTGGAGCACTGAGCAGAGTGCTGATGGGTGCCTGCAGGTGAGAGAGCTCCCACACAGCAACTTGAGAAGTAGCAGCACCCAGCGTTCACAGGGCACAAATAGGAGAGCCTGTTCCTACCAGCCAGACTGAAAAATTTCATAACTCACATGTGCACCTTTGAAGGTCTTGCTTCAATTATAGGGAATAATTTTAGTTGTCAGATAAACTATAGTATATCCAGTTAAATTTGAATTTTAAAAAATAGCCAATAGATATGTAGTATAAATATGTACCAGATGTCACATGGCCATTACAAATAGTGCTGCTAGGAGTAGAAATGGGTTGCTATCATGTGTGTCTATCCTAAATACAGTGTGAGATATCTTTTTATCAAAGAATTCTTTGTTTCTTTTAAATTCAAATTTAAGTAGGCATATCTATTTGCTAAATTTGGCAAACTGTTTCAAATTAAGCTAACTCTACATCCTGGAAGAAATCTTGAGAATGTTGTATGACCCCAAAATATCCAATACCCAGCAAGGTAAGTATATTAAAAATTATTACTATGTATGCCATTCAGCTTTCCATCACTGTGACAATGTCCTTGACATAAACAACTTAAAAGGAGGAAAAATCTATTTTGGCTCAAGGTTTCAGAAATTTTATATAGCTGCTTGGCCCCATTGCTGTGGACATGACTTCATGACAGGAGCCCATGTTGGAGCAAATCTGCTCACCTACCCCAAAGACAGAAAGCAGAAAGAGTGAGGAAGGGGTTGGGGAGAAGTTATAGTCCCTAAGGGCATGCCACCAAGGGACTACTTTAAGTAGGTTCCACCTCCTGCAGTTTCATCAATGGATTAATCAGTTGATAAGGTCAGAGTCCTCATAAACCAAACACTTCCCAAATGCCTCACCTCTGAACATTGGTACAATGGGACTGAGCCCCCAACTCATGAAACCTTGGGGGAACATTCCAATTCCAAACCATAATGTTAACACTGTTCATGTAAAGAAGTGGAAAATATGACCAAATTATGAGAAAATTTAATTAATTTGAAACAATGTATAATGAGCACAGATGTAAGATTAGCAGATGAGAACATTAAAAGTTATTTTAATTGGATTACATATAAAAGAGCTAGAGGAAAGACTGGCATGTTAAGTAGAGCATAAAAAGTCTAAAAAAAAAAAGACACATTCTTCTACAGAAGTTCAATTTTAACTCTGAGATAAAAATTCATTGTTAATAGCAAAAGGATCATTGAAGAGAAAGTTTCTATTGCCATCTTCAAATTCACTGATCTATCTCAATGAAACTCAGAGAAATAAGTGAATAAACAGTATCAGTGAGCTGTTCACGGACTTCCAGCTGCCTAAATTTGTACGACTCAAGTCCCTAGAGGAAGGATGGGAGTTGGTTGGGACATGTGGGGTCCCCAGAACTCCTGTGTAAATGCAGTAATAGTTCTGAAGTGAAACGCAGGTGTGGCATAGCTGGAGGAGGTAGGCACCAGGGCATGCCATGGAAAGGTATCTTATCTGTGACCCCTTACTGCCCCCACTGCTTCTCGGGGACTTCGAGCTGAGTGGCTTTCCTCCACTGGGCCCTTCCACCATGATGTTTTGTTCATCTCAGGTGCAGAGCAATGGGTCAGCCCACCATGGACTAAACCTCTGAAATTGTGAGCCAAAATAGACCTTTCCTTCTCTAAGTTGTTCTTGTCAGGTAGTTTGGACACAGTGACAAAATGCTAACACAGTGGAAACAAAAATTTAGTATTAAGAAAAAAGAATCTAGATAGATTTTAATGGAACATACCTACGAGATTGGCTTAGGAGATGGCATGCTTTATTTTCTGGATTTATTAGAGGTAAACCCTTAGAATCAGATTCAAGTTTTCAGGGATGGCTATTCTTAATGACCTTTAATTACTGTAACCTGAGTTTTCATTTTCCCTGCAGTTTAGACACTTTTGTTTTTTTTAAACCACAGGTTTGGCTATTCTTCTTCTGTCCCCAGATGATTTCCTCCAGGTTGACCTGTCTGCCTTCCTATGATTGCCTCCAACTAAGTGTTCCAGTGGCACCGCAGTTAAAGCCAGCATGTGGCCCCCTAAACTTGTCCTTTCCTCAATCAACCCCTCTTCTTGTGTTCCATATGTCAGCAGCATTGCTCTTTCTGTGTTTAAGTTATTTTAGACAAACCTTCCCCCCAACTTCTTTCCATCTTCCCACCAGTCGCACAGTCTTGCAAGCTTTATCCTGACGGCTCTTGATTTATTCACTTTCTTCTTACCTACTGATCCTGCTTCAACATGGGCCGCTGTCTCCCTTTCCTCCTCCATTGCTAAGGCTCCATAACCATTTCTGCATGGTCATGGCCTCCCAACGACTGAGTCTGAAGGAGGTTTCCTCTGTGCCTGACATGCCTGTCTTTTGCATAACTGCTTTTCTTTTCTGTATTTCTATTCTCATCTCAAATGCTTTTTCTGTGGACATCTCTTTTCACTCACAGCTGAAGGAAGTGTCTCTGTATTCATAGCACCCAAATTGGTAGCACAGCTCCTGTCTCCATGAGGTTTTTCATTTACGAGTTTGACTCCTCTCTCACCCTGGGCTTTTTTCCAGGGAGGGTAGAGTGTTTCTACTCCTTCTCTTCAGAGCTGAGCTCAAGTCCTGAAATAGTAATCATGATGAAATGAAGATTTCAGAACCTAAAGGCTTCCTCCTTCTGTTCTGGTGAGTTCTGATAAGCCGGCTTCTATAAAAACTCTGTCTAATTCATTGATGCCATGAACACACGATAATTGCCATTGAGTAATTATTTTGAGCTGCGGACAGCAATTTCATACTGACATGAACAATACTAATATTAATACGTAATTTGGAACTTTACATTTTACTAATTAAATTAATTGAAAAATTAGACTATTACTTGAATGGAAAAGGGTAGCATCCCCACACCCAATTTGTTAAGTTTGTTAGAATAATCTATTTCAGATATAACATCTTCTGAACCATTAGGTAGTTGTATTTCTTTTTATCTCCTAAAAGCAGATGAGTTCTTAATTTTTTAATTCATGAATTTTCTATGATTACAAGAAAGATTGTAACCTTCCTGCACTGTAAGCAAGGGATGTGCAAATATCCTCTGTTAAAGTTGAATATTATTAGTGATATAGAAGTACCACTAGATTCAAATGACTTCAACTGACAATGTTTCAGTTGAATTTTGAGGATTTTTTAAAAAGTCTTAAACTGACATCTCTAATAGTTCCCTCCCATTATTTCAAGTCACAAAGACAAAAAATATTGTGATCCATGATTCTCTTTAATTAGCAGAGTATACAATAACAAACTAGAACAAAACTGCTCCAAGCTGTTCTTAACTCCATGGTTCGAATTCAAGCTACAATACCTCTAGTTCAATTCATGGGCACAGTCTTTGATAATAAATGACACCCACTGGGTAATTATTTGTTCTACCTTAGGCTAGTAAGATGATATACTAAAAAAGGAAGCGAAGAAATTAAGAGCTACACATTTTAATTGAAAATCCTTTGCTGCTTGTATTTTCAGTAGGAGCAACAGTAGCTCCCACCTATTTGAGGAAGATATTGTCTTGAGGTAAAATAGAGAATGTGAACCAAAGTCTCCCTGCGCAGTCCCTGGACATTCAGTCTGATTCCCCTTTCAGCACAGCTCTTGGTTGTCTGCAAGTTAATATTTAAATCTCACCTCCCCATGTTTAATTAATGCTCTATCTTTAATATTTTAAAGTGTGGGTGAAATAAAGTTGAAGGCTCCAGGGGTCTTTTGTTAATCAAGTGCTTTTACTTCCAAGAGCAACATTTATTTTATCTAATGAAATCCAAGCCTCTGCAGCAACAAAATATTGCGAGAATTTTAATTTCCTAAGGAAAAGCTACCTGTTCTATAGTCTTTATTACTAGCCAGGCAGTAGATTGGGAAAGAAGTATCAGGATGTTTTTCACCATAGCAGCCTTATTTCCAAGCCAGATATTGAAACTCATGTCAGATGGCCCTCGAGACTGCCACTAAAGTCAAGCAAAGGCTCTTCTATGTGGGCATGGTACCCTGGGGCAGCAGCTTCTCACATGGCTGGCCTCTACCTGCTTTTCCTGAGGGTTTCTCTTCATTTTTTCAAAACTGTTGATTTTAGTTACCACATTAAACTCCTGTTAATCACTAGTTTTCTGTTGATATTCACTTCCTACAGAAACCCTGAAGCATAGAATAATGGGGAGTAAGAGGCTATGAGCAGGTGGGGCGGAAACCTCAAACTGGGGTTTTGGAATTGGAATAGGATGAGCTTTAGTATATAGTTAACTTATTTGCTAAGAAAAATGAGACAATATTACCAAGTGTCATGTGGTCATATTATGATTACATTGTCACTGCTGATGGTATGAGATGAGGGCAACACAGAGAGAAATAATGTAGCTGTAGCACTTATTTGTGATGGTAATGATGATATTACCGCAGTTGGAATGTGGCTGGCTGCTTTGGTGGCCCCAGGAAGAAAAGGCAACTGAGATTTTTAAATTTCCCAAATCATGTAACAAGAGGAAAATCAGAAATCTTCCATGGGCTTCAGAACTGACTTTTAACTCACACAGCTACAGGCAGGTTAGGTTTGAACCTCTGGCTCAGGGACCAATAGACCTTGTGAACAGTGCCAATCCTTGCCCACCATTGCAGGGCTCTCAGATGGGTCAAGAGTGGGAATATGAACCATGAGATGAGAAAAGTAGCACATACAGGTAAACCTGTGACTCTGACGTCTCAAATGTCTCCCTCCTTCCTTGACGGAGAAAGACACCTTCCTTTTGTCCTGTACCTCCACTGTCCACCTGCCTGTCTAAAGGACCATAGCTTGCCTTCAAAACTGTTTCACTGACTCCATTTGGACAATAGTTTCATGACAGGAGCTAATGTTTCAGGACTAGTGCTCAACCCCCCTGCAATATTACACCACCTCGCTTGATATCACAGTTCTCCTAGCTATGGGGTCTGGTGAGGAAGGAGGTAAGTTAGACAGTGAAGGAGCGGCAGGATCTTGCCATTAGCAAGTCTTGGGGTACTTATAGCTTGAGTGGAGTCTAAGGATATTGTATTAATTAGGTTGTATTAAGTAAAAATGAAGTCTAAAGCAACTGAATTTGTTGATGTGTATATTTTGCCGATACTTTAGATTTAAAATTCTTCTGAGCACCTGGCAGTGTCTACCAGTATACAAGGATGGTCCCATGAAGGCATGGCTCTAGAGGATTTCTAATTTCCTTTCTCTTTTATTTAAATGTTGTTTCTGATTCCTTGCATCTCAAGGGAACAGCTGCCACTAATAAAGATTTTGATATGTATACTAAAGGTTAGAGTAAAATACAAGGTACAGTGATAATTTTTGCTATGTAGCATCTTATAATTTGTACTTTTTGAAGAGTATTTATATTCATGTATGTTATTAAGAATACGTTGTTATTCCCTTGAGCACGAAGGCCAGTTCTTATTCATTTTTTTAAATCTCTGCTATTTAACAGCTTTCATTAACAAAGAAGTCTCTGAATATATATTGGTTTGGTGACAAGTGATTATTTTGATCTATTCCCCCAAATTCCTTTATTATATATATGACTGAATCATCTAAATTTTTTCATCCCAATTCATATAAATGTATTGAGTATACTCTCTATACTCAATAAGCTTATAACTTAGTAAGAGACAACAAATAAACGTGTAAAAAAAGCGACATGAGCAAGTGGACAAATTAGTTAATATCACTAAAATGTGCAGTCATAATCTTCATGGGCTACGTGGAAACTGGCTTGGGCAGGAGGGAAAGGTACGTTTAGGTAAGGATGGAGGTTATTGGAGACAGTGAAATTTGGAGGGCTTGGAAAAATATCAACACTTTTTAGCATTTGCTAAAAATGCAGTTGATAAGCGAGGAGATCCCTGTACAAGAAACAGTGGAAATGGTTTCTCAGATAACTTGTGGCACAATGATGGGGGAGGCTTGAACACGTACTTTAACAATTTGAACTGAATTCTCTATGTGCCCAGGAAGCATGGACCTCCAGAGCCCAAGAGTGAGTCATGGTTGTAAAGAGGCATTTTAGGAGGAAGACTGCTGCGGTGTTGGGATGAACTGAAGGGTGGTGGGCCTCGAGAGGGATATGAGGAAACTGGGGTGCACTCAGCCAACCAGAGCAGGATTTCCCTCCCTGGTGAAGAGTTGGATGGGTCAGGTGGTAACTGCTGTCTGCTTGTCCCTGGAAGGGTGCCCTTCTGCTGCCTCTGTGTTCCCAGGGTTTTAGAGCACAACGAGTTACATCTAGGTTGACAAATTAAATATTTATGAAATGTTAGACTTGTAAGAGCTGCATGTGGCTCTAAAGGTGTCTCTGTTGGTGGAAGGAGACAGATATGGCAGGTACTGTAGGCAGGAGAGCTTTTCCATCATCCAGGTGGCTGGCAGCCTATGAAGAGGGGTGGTCAGAAAGGAGCGATTAATTAGAGGAAGGACTGAAAGGTTTGGACGATGTATGGAGGAATTTAATGGATGTGGGTCCTGCATGATAAGCAGGAAAGTGTAGGAAGAGGCGAGTTAGGAGGGCGAGATCACAGCATAGCCCGTGTGGAAGTAGGAGGAGGGAGGGGGCGGGTATTGACAGGTTTCTCTCTCAGCTCTATGCTCCTGGCTAATTACATCTCAACTTTGTCATTAAATTCAGTGCAATAAATTTTAATTGGTAGGCAAACCTTCAGTCCATTTCTTAAAGTGCTGGTTTTTAGCCCTAGTAAATGTCTAATATGTGAGATAGTTAACTGAATTTTTGAAGCACAAGATTAGGCATTTTTTTTTTTTAATTTGAGCATTAAAAAAAAAACTTGAAGTTTAGGGAGATTAAACAGCAGTCTTATATTAAAAAAACATGCTTTAATTTTTTCTTTTTCCAGAGTTATCTGTAATATGTCATAAAACAATGTAGTGGGCCAAAATGTCATTTTTTTTAAAAAAATCTCATATCTGGAAATAAGAAATAATGGACATTGAATTCCATAATTTGACACACAAGCTCATACTGCACATTACTTAGAAGGAAATGAAATTCAATATAATATGTTAAGTTTAAAGATTAAAGATATGTGAAATCTAGTTTAGTCTTTGTGTGGAAATACCTATACATATGAGAAATGAGATGTGTCCACCTGAGCTAAGAGGCTTAACTACTAGGGAATCGATGCACTTCAGACTGAGTTTTCATTGCACTTTTTATTTTGGAATTAAATAACAGCTTATAGTAATTCATGTTTTCAAATGATAATTTTTCTCCAATTTCTTTTTTAAAATTTATTTACATTTTTAAAATTATCAAATTAAGGTATATACGTAGATGACACAAGACATAATATTTTGATAAATGTGTACCTTATGGAATGACAACATCAAGGTAACATATCCATTACCTTACATACTTATGTATACACATTCTTTTCTTTAATTTCTTTATAATTTTTAATTTGTTCTTCCTTTTGAGACAAGGTCTTGTTCTATTACCAAGGCTGGCCTTGAACTCCTGGGCTCAAGCATGTACCACGATGTCTAGCTAATTTCTTTGTAATACTTAAATTTAAAAATGTTTTAAAAATTTAGTCAAAATGTTATAATAGAGCAGTCTTTAGGTCTGCTTTCTTTTCTAAAAGCATAGGTTATATAATAGATTATATTAGTATTGTTATTTATATTATTTTATGATATATAATGTATGATAGTTATACATTACATACTACAGTATATGTATTTACTTGGGAAACTTAAGTATAATTCTCTGAACTTTAGCTGTCCCTTTTTTTTCCTTTCTCTTTATTTTTTATTTTATTTTTTGGGTATTGGCGATTGAACCAGGGGTGCTTTTCTTGTTTTGAGACATTCTCACTAAGTTGCTGAGGGTCTTGCTAAATTGCTGAAGCTGGCTTTGAACTTGAGCTCCTCCTGCTTCAGCCTTCAGGTTTTTTAATCCTTGCTGGGATTACTGGTATGCACCTCTGTTCTTGTCTTAGCTGTCTCATCTTAAACAAGGTGCTAATACCAACCAAATAAAATTATTGTGAAGATACAGTATCCAGTTCATTGAAACACCCAATGTAAGCCATTAACGTTTTCCAGGAGTATAATTAACATATTTTGGAGACTCTTATGTTTACTTATTGTTCATTTGATTACATATGGTGTTGTGAATAATATAGACTCAATTGGTCAACATGCTAGGGAATTGAGTGCCCTTGCTACTCTGAGGTCATAGCTTTAAAGACAGAGCCACACTCATGAGTTGGCCATTGTATTCATTTCAACTCTGTGACACAGGGTGAGAGTCATCTCATTGGTGAGATCATATTCTGCTTCTGTCATTTTGGGATCCCGTAAATGTAGTTGAGGAAGAGAGTTCGACTTCCCATTTCACATTTGTATGCAGCTGGAAGTTTGTTTTTATATCCAGAAAACCATATAGACTTTCTGTGGAGATGGAATAAGTCCCGGTCATCAGCTGATCCTGCCGTGTTCGCAAAAGCCCAGCCTGGGAAACATTCCTTGCCAAAGGCAGGCTGTGTGAACTGCCTTGACACCCGGCTCTGATGCCAGCAGATATTAGAACTTCCAGCACAACATGGGTTTTCTGGATACACCAGGACAGCCGCATGGTGTTCCTAACACTAACTTTTATTGCACAAAGAAGCCTTTTGACAACTCACAGGCCTTAAACGATTTTCAGAACTTCTATAGTTTGGCTTCCTGGTCATGAGACCCTATATAATAGACATGCTGAGCTAGTTCTGGGTCATTCTTCCCCCATCAGAGGACAGTGTCCCATCTGGCTCCAGCATTGTGTGTTTCTCTGTCTCAGGCTGCCCCTACTCAAGATCCTCTGTTGTTGTGCAGGTCACGGCAGATTTTCACTTACATGCCTGTGTGACACAGAATGAAAGGATTCGTAGTGGAGCACTTTTAGAAAATTAAGCTTGGCATTTGCTCATGACTTCTTGGTGTGGAGACCATTTTGTCAACACACGTGTGTGCATACACACACACACACACACATACCACAATCTATTAATAGGATCTGATTTGGTTACATAGAATTTTTGTAGTTTTGATTCACTGCAATAATTACATGTTGAGCATGTAGTGTACAATGCCTATGGTGCTGGTGGTTTATGTGGTACACAAAACCAAATTTTATATTTCTTTCCTGCCATGAATTTTATCCTAATATCTGTCTAATATCTGTGATAAGTTGGCTATAAACATAGACATAATGCTCTCTGGACTACAGTAATTATCATATAGCTTAGCAAAAATGAACTTTATAGATGGTTTTTAAAAAGTGATGAAATCTTGGTTTGGGCTGTTATTACAAAATTCCACAGTTTAACAGAAATTGTTTCTCTCGCTGTCCTGGTGGGGTTGGTTTTCTGGTGAGTGTCTCTTCCTAGCCTGTAGGGTGCCACTTGGTCCTCTAAGGCCTCTTCTCTAACAGACCCAGGGGAAAGGGGAGGGAGAGGCCTCTCAGAGCCATCAGCCCTGTTGGAATGGGGCCCCCCACCTGTGGGACTTACTTTGCCTTAATGCCTCCCTAAAGACTCCATCTCTAAACACAGTGGCTTTAGGGCTGAGGACTGACACATGTGAGTCTGTGTAGGGAGGGAGTGCGATCCAGTCCCTGACGGTCAGGAGCGGCTTGGAAGAGAGCAGCCCTGGGTTGGAACAGAGGGTGGATGTGGAGCTCACACACTGAAATATGCTAAAGGCAGGCCACGGGTGGACAGAGGCTGAGGAGTGCAGAAGAGTAAATGTCACATTTTTCCCTGGCAATTAACTTGGGAAGCAGTCAGAGGATATACGGGAACTGATGCTTACGTTATAGGTTGGGGGTCCTTGAAGACTGGTCTGAAGGATTTTATCTACTTTAAATATCGGAATACAGACATAAGTGTTTTGAACAAGGAGATGTTATTGTTTGATTTTCATATTGGAAAGACTCATAAGATAAAGTGTTAGACACACATTCAGAAGAGACAAGTTCCATAGATTCGCTGTGGCAGACTTTCCTGGGAATATTTTATCTGCCTTCACTGCTGGGATCCCCAGCCATGTGACTTCTTCCTTCCCTCATTGTCTAAGCTATTCATCTCTCACTCCATCTCCCATGAAAATGGCTTTCTTTCTAAATTTCAGGGTTAGACCCCTGATCCCTAAATCCAAAGGTTCTTTATCAGCATCCCTCATCCTTGGCTTCTCTTTAGACTTCAAATCTTTTCCACAAACTTCAGTAACTTTCTTCTTCTTCTCTCCCTATTCCTTCATCTCTTCTCCTTGTTCTTCTTTCTCACACCTACAAAACAGGGTTTTCACTTGAATTCCTTTTCTGATATCTTCCATCCGTGAGTAAAATCTGCTGTCTAATCTGAGGGTCTATCTTTACCTGTTGCTTCTCTCCCCCATTTATCTCTAGCCCAGTGTCCCCAAAGCTCCAGGTCTCTCTCATCAGCCTCTGGGACCCTCCAGCCAGCCCATCACCACCTCCAGAAGTTCTGAGTGATACATATTTTTTAATATATTTTTTTAAAATTTTTTTCTGTTTGATAAATAGGGTCAAACCTTAGCTCCACTCTCGTAGATCTGTGTGCTGTGTCCCGTGTGTTTGCTCCACAGAGCTACTTCATGATTTTATTGTGCCTTATTTTGGTGGCTGCTGTTGTGCTTCTTATGTTAATCTGTTTAACCTTTCTTATGCTCCTTTTTGTGTGTCTCAGATCTCGAGTCAAGGAAAGTGTTCTGTTCCGGCCTTAGCGTCCTCTGCAGGCTCAGGTGTTTGCTGTCTATTTTCCTGACGCTACACAGCAGCTTCTGTTAACATAATTTTACATTTCTGGGTTTTTAAAATTTTTGTCCTTCAAGTTATTTGATCAAAGTTCATCTGCTGCCTGTAATAAAATACCAAGAGACTGAAAACAGCACCAACAGCACAATGTAAAAATAGTTAATTGGTTTTAGTTTCTTAGTACACAGTAGGTGGTTCTTTTTAAACACCACTTCCTATTAACTGGTTTAATCTTCAGGTCTTAAATGAAACTGCTCTTCCTCTCCTAGTTCCTAGAATCTAATGACATGCTTTTGTTTTTAAGGGCCCGTGTGTAATTTGCGAAATATTAATCCCAGTATATCAGGCCACACATGTCTCCTCTATAGGGTTCAAAATATTAGCCTGTCCCTTTCTGACACTTGTGTAAAGCTCTATGTGGTTAGGACATTTACTGGCCAGGGGTGGTAAGTGTTGCTGTTGAAAGACTGGCATGGATTTCAGGAAGAAGGCGTGTAGGTTGTTCAAATTTCGTGGGGCCAAAAGCTGATATAATTTTGGTTTTGTATTTAAGAAAAATGCACCTTTTCCAAAAAGTACAATACTATGCACAGGACTTGGAAAGGGTGTGTGATGTGTCATGGCTGAGTCTTAAGACTTGACCCCTGTGCTCTTCACAGTCAGTAGTTTTGGGAACTACAGCTTGCCCTATGTGAAAACAGTCGTGCCTGGTCGCCAAGCTGATTGAAGTCAGTGCCCTAGCTGGGAGCTGCAGACAAGTCCCTTTTCATTTAGTCTCCTGTAACCACAGAGTTCCTCCTTTGTTGGGGGCTGGGAGCTTCAAGCCAGGGGCCTTGGGAGCAAGAAGGACAGATTTCTGAGTGCTGCTCAGGCAGTTTACCAAATTGGCACCTCACTCTCACTTCTCTGTTTTTTATGATCTTTCCTAAATTGTATAACCCTCTAACTGGAAGAAATCCAGTTGTGATCCCACAGAGTGTAGAAGCCACAGAGATCTCATCTTAGAATCAATTTACATATGCATTTTTAATATAAAGGTTATTGTCCTTATGTTTTTGCATAATAAAATTATGTGATTCTACTGAGATGTAAATTCAGCAGTGCTAACTTATTAGGTCTTACTGGAACTTTTCTTATTGATGTCTGGACTTCCTGCTGATTTGCTTCTGCTTTGATGATCTGGTATCATTTAATTTGCTGTTTTTTGTCTCCTATGTGGGGCAAGTTTGGCAGCCAAAATACGATTAAATGAAGGATGCTCTGCATATGCAAATATTTATGTGATTACTACATCAAGCTATTATGTTTATTCTGGAAAGAAATGTATAATTGGAAAAATTGGAGTTAATAGCAAGATTTCAAAATCTCTGCTCTTTGAGTAAATGAATTTTTTAATATGAGATCCCTCTTTGCCTGATTCTGGTTTATACCCACTGGCCTCAGTTCTGTGTAATAATGAAGGAAAGTGTGGGGCTCTGCTCTGGATCCGAACATGTGCACATCACACTGTTGGCTAGGACCAAAGGAAATAGCTTCCTGTAATAGTTTGTGTTCCAAAATTATAAACAGGTTTTCGATTAGATAAGTGATTAAAGAAGAAAGATCTAAAGAGAAGCAAAAATTATTCAGGGATTGGTTGAACTTGAAATATGATCCTCAGATTTTCTTTGTTTTGTTTTTCTTCCCCTAGTGAAATGTTCTCTTCACACATTATTGTCCTTTCAAATCACAGTAACATGATCTGGTTTCCTATTTCACTCATTTATGCTCTTTTATCCCCTCTCTGTACTCTTGTTTTCCTGTTCTGTCATAAACAATTATTAGAGACTGTTTGATCTGTACACTTATACTTGCATGTGTCCTAAAAATATGTGGCAATATTTTGTGTGTACATTTTAAAAATAGGATTTGTTTATTTGTCAAATTCACAAAGCTACAGAAATGTTGAAAGAGGAATAAAATGAAGAACGTAGACTTACAGTTGTTAGCATGTGACTCCTTAGTTCTCTCTCATTCTCAATCTCTCCTTAATTCTCAAACCTCTTTCTTTATTCCTTCCCCCCTCCTCTTTTTTTGGGCTAAAAATAGGTTGCGTACATATTAACTGACTACCCTAAATATTTTTTAGATTGAACTATCCAATAATAGTTAACTATCCAGATTTAACTTTATAAACATTTCTCCCTAAAGGTCATCAATTCAAATTCAACACAACTAATATACAACCCATATTCCTGTGTCTTCAGTTACTATCCAAAAGTCTTATTATTTTACTACTGGAATCATGTTCAAGTCCTGATAAGGCTGTATTTTGATTGTGGGAAAAATTGTTAGCCAATGGTTAGAAGAGACTATGGGATGGATAAGGAGATTTAATCTTTGAGCAATACTTATAATGACAACACAGCTGCATTGATTTTTAAAAATTATTTATTCTAATTTGTTATGTATGACAACAGAATGCATATCAATTCCTAGTACACATGTAGAACACAATTTTTCATGTCTCTGGGTGTACACAAAGTATATTCACACCACTCCTGTCTTCATACATGTACTTGGCATAATGATGCCCATCTCATTCCACTGTCTTTTCCATCTGCCTGCCCCCTCCCTTCACCTCCCTCCCCTTTGCCCTGTCTAAGGTTCCTCCATTCCTCCCATGCTTCCTGATCCATCCCCATTATGGATCAGTATCCTCATATAGGAGAAAACATTTGCCATTTGGTATTTTGGGATTGGCTTACTTCACTTAGCATAATATTCTCCAACTCTATTCAGTATTTGCCTGCAAATGCCATGGTTTTGTTCTCTTTTAATGCTGAGTAATATTCCATTGTGTATATATACCACAGTTTCTTTATCCGTTCATATACTGAAGGACATCTAGGTTGGTTCCACAGTTTAGCTATTGTGAATTGTGCTGCTATAAATATTGAAGTAGTTGCATTACTATAGTTTGCTTTTTTTTTTGTTTAAGTCCTTTGTGTATAGACTGAGGAGAGGGATAGCTGGGTCAAATGGTGGTTTATTCCCAGTTTACTAAGGAATCTCCATACTGCTTTCCAGATTGGCTGCACCAATTTGCAGTCCCACCAGCAATGTATGGGTGTGCCCTTTTCCTCCACATCCTCAACGACACTTATTATTGTTTGTATTCCTGGTAGCTGCCATTCTGACTGGAGTGAGATAAAATCTCAGTAGTTTTCATTTGCATCTCTCTAATTGATACAGGTGTTGAACATTTTTTCATATATTTGTTGATTGATTATATATCATCTTCTGAGCAGTGTCTGTTCAGTTCATTGACTGTTTTTTTTTTTTTTTTTTTTTTTTTGTACTAAGATTTTTGAGTTCTTTATGTATCCTGGAGATTAGTGCTCTGATGTGCTGGTGTGCGTGTGGTAAATATTTGCTCCGATTCTGTAGGCTCTCTATTCACCTCACTGTTTCTTTTGCTGATAAGAAGCCTTTTAGTTTGAATCCATCCCGTTTATTCTTGATTTTATTTCTTGCGCTATAAGAGTCTTACTAAGGAAGTTGAGGCCTAATCCTACATGATGAAGATTTGGGCCTACTTCTTCTTTTATTAGGCTCAGAGTCTATGGTTTAATTTCTAGGTCCTTGATCCACTTTGAGTTGTTTTGTGCATGGTGAGAGAGAGACTTACTTTCAGTTTACTGTATATGGATTTTTAGTTTTCCCAGCACCATTTGTTGAAGAGGCTACCCTTTCTCCCGTGTGTTTTTGGTGCCTTTGTCTAATATGAGATAACTGTCTTTGTGTGGGTTTGTCTCTGTGTTCTCTATTCTGTACCGTTAGTCTATAAATCTATTGTGGTGCCAATACCATACTATTTTTTTGCTCTGTAGTATAGTTTAAGGTCTGGTATAGTGATTCCACCTGCTTCACCCTTCTTGCTAAGGATTGCTTTAGCTATTTTGGGTCTCTTATTTTTCTAGATGAGTTTTATAACTGCTTTTTCTATTTCTATGAGTAATGTCATTGGAATTTTGATTGAAATTTCATTAAATCTGTATAGTGCTTTTGGTAGTATGGTCATTTTGACAATATTAATTTTGCCTGTCCAAGAACAAGGGAGATCTTTTCATCATTAATTTCTTTCTTTAGCATTCTATAGTTTTCATTATATAGATCTTTCACCTCTTTCATTAAGTTGATTCCCAAGTATTTTGTTTTTGAGGCCATTGTAAATTGGATAATTTTTCTAATTTCTCTTTCAGAGTATTTGTCACTAAAGTATAGAAATGCTTTTGATTTGTGGGTGTTGACTTTATATCCTGCTACTTTGCCAAATTCATTTATTAGTTCTGGAAGTGTTCTTGTGGAAGTTTTTGGATCTTTTAGGTCTAGAATCATATTATTGGCAAATAGTGATATTTGGAGTTCTTTTCCCATCTGTATCCCTTTAAGTTCTTTCGTCTAATTGCTTTGGCTAGAGTATTAAGAACTATGTTAAATAGAAGTGGTGAAAAAGGGCATCCCTGTCTTGTTCCAGTTTTTAGAGGGAATCCTTTCAACTTTTCATCATTTAGAATGAAGTTGGCCTGGGACTTAGCATAGATAGCTTTTAAAATGTTGAGATATATTCCTGTTGGCTCTTGTTTTCTAGTGTTTTGAACATAAAAGGATGCTGTATTTTGTTGAATGCTTTTTTTTGCATCTATTGAGATGATCATATGATTCTTATCTTTAAGTCTATTGATTTGATGAACTACATTTATTGATTTCCATATGTTGAACCAAGCTTGCATCCCTGGGATGAACCCCACTTGTTCAAGATGAATTATCTTTATATTTTTGTATTCAATTTGCCAGAATTTTATTGAGAAGTTTTGCATCTATGTTCATTAGAGAGATTGGTTTGAAGTTTTCTTTGTGTCTTTGTCTGGTTTTGGAATCACGGTGATATTGGCCTCATAGAATGAGTTTGGAAGTGTTCCTTCTTTTTCTGTTTCATGAAATAATTTGAGGAGTATTGGTGTTAGATGTTCTTGAAGGTCTTGTAGAACTCAGCTGTGTACCCATCTAGTCCTGGGTTTTTCTTGGTTGGTAGATTTCTAATAGTGTCTTCTATATCATTGCTTGAAATTGATCTGTTTAACTTGTGTATATCACCCTGATTCAATTTGGGCAAATCATATAACTCTAGAAATTTGTTGATGCCTTCAATATTTTCTATTTTATTAGAATACACATTTTCAAAATAATTTCTAATTATCTTCTGTATTTCTGTAATGTCTAACATATTTCCTTTTTCATCATGGATGTTAGTAATTTTAGTTTTCTTTCTCCTTCTCTTTGTTAGCATGGCTAATGGTTTATCAATTTTATTTATTTTTTCAAAGAATCAATTTTTTGTTTTGTCAATTTTTTAATTGTTTTTGTAAACTTCATTGGTTTCAGCTTTGATTTTAATTATTTCCTATCTTCTACTGCTTTTGATGTTGATTTGTTCTTTTTCTAGGGCTTTGAGATGTAATGTTAGGTCATTTATTTGTTGACTCTTTTTTTAAGAAATGAACTCCATGCAGTGAACTTTCCTCTTAGTACTGCCTTTATAGTGTCCCAGAGATTTTGATAGGTTGGATCAGTGTTTTCATGTACCTCTAAGAATTTTTTAATCTTCTCTTTGTATTTTGCAACTCATTTTTTATTCAGTACTATATTTAGTTTTCAGGTGTTGGAGTAGTTTTTCTTTATTTTATCATTTCTAATTTCATTTCATTATGATTTGATAGAATGCAGGGTAGTATCTCTACTTTTTTGTATTTCCTAAGAGTTTCTTTGTGGCATAATTCTCTATTTTAGAGAAGGTTCCATGTGTTGCTGAGAAGAAAGTGTATTCACTTGTTAATGGATGAAATATTCCATATATGTCTATATATATGTTCATGAACATATATATGTCTGTCAAGTCTAAGTTATTGATTGGATTATTGAGTTATCTAGTTTCTTTGTTCAGCTTTTATTTGGAAGATCTATCCATTGGTGAAAGAGGTGTGTTAAAGTCACCCAGAATTATTCTATTGTGGACTATTTGACTCTTGAACTTGAAGAGTTTGTTTGAACATAGATGCTCTTTTATTAGGGGCATACATATTTATATTTGTTATGTCTTATTGGTGTATGGTTCCCTTGAACAGTGTAAATGTCCTTCTTTATCCCTGTTGATTAACTTTGACTTGAAGTCTACTTTATTTAATATGAGGATGGAAACCTCTGCTTCTGCAGTCCTTGTGAGTGGTATGTTTTTTCCCAATCTTTCACCTTCAGTCTGTGCGTATCTTTTTCTATAAGATGAGTCTCTTGATGGTAGCATATTGTTGGGCCTGTTTTTTTTTTTCAATCCAACCTGCCAGTCTGTCTTTTGATTGGTGAGTTTAGGCTATTAGCATCCAGGGTTATTATTAGATATGATTTGTCTTTCAATCATATTTGTCTCTTTTTGGTATTTAATGTGACTTGGTTTCTCCTTTGATTAGTTTCTCCTTTAGTGTAATACCTCCATTTTCTCATTTTCATTGTGGTTTTTTTGTTGTTGTTGTTGTTTGTGTCCTTCTCATGGAATATTTTGTGGAGGATGTTCTGTAGTGCAGACTTTCTAGCTGTAATTTTTTTCAATTTTTGTTTATCATGGAAGGTTTTTATTTCACCAAATCTAAAGCTTAGTTTTGCTGGTTATAAGATTCTTGGTTGGCATCCTGTTTCAGGATCTTTTAGCTTTTAGGGTCTGGGTTGAAAAATCTGCAGACATCCTAGTTGGTTTCCCCCTATATGTAATCAGATTTCTTTGTCTTGTGGCTTTTAAAATACTCTTTATTCTGTATGCTAGGCATTTTCATCATGATGTGTCTTGGTGTAGATCTGTCGTGGTTTTGTACATTTGGTGTTCTATAAGCCTCTTGTATTTGATTTTCTAATTCATTCTTCATGTTTAGAAAATTTTCTGATATTATATCATTGAACAGATCCTTTCTAATTCCCAGTCAGGAACCTCTCTTTCCAGGGGTCTTGTGGGCTGCACTCTGGGGGCTATACACCTGTCACAGAGAGCTGTTTTTAATTAGGCAGTTCAGGACCTGCTTTTGTGACAGGGTTTTGTGAGCTACAGATGGGACATGTAGCCACAGGCATTTGTGCCAGGTTAGCAGCTACCAGGGAGAGGGGGGAGTTGGGGACTTTTGGTATCTTGATATTGTTTCTAAGCCTCAGCCAGTGTTCTAAGCTGGGAGTTTCCCCAACTAAACGTGGCGATGGGGGTGGCTGCTTTCAGCCATGGGATGCTGGGTCTGTTGGGGCTGGGCAGTGGTGTTGAGCTGCGTGTTCAGTGATGTACCTCTGTGGTGTGCAGTGTTGTGGCTGGCGGCTATCTCCAGAACCTGTGGGTGTCCCCAGGTGCAGGTTACCATGTGTAGGGAACTGTGGCAGTGGTTGCAGTGCCCCAAGATGGAAGTGACTGGAGGTTCCCCATGTTCATAGATGGGGGTCCACATGGGAGTGATGGCCGGAGTTCCTATATGGGTGGGTGGCCAGGAGTCTTGCATGGGTGCTAATGCCAGTGGTCCTCCTCGGGCACCTGGAGGACGTGTATGGGTGATTGTCTGGGAGTCCTGTGCTTACGCTGAGGACTAGAGACCTGCATGGGTACAGTCGCCATGGTTTCTGTGCAGGAGCAGCTGTCGGGGATCCTCTAATCACTGGCAGAGAAATGGCATTCTCACTACTTGAATCCCAGGTCCTGGAGCAACACAGAATGCAGCCTCCCTCTAACCTGCCATCTTGGATCCTGTCCCATTCATTGATTTAAAAGATTTTTATCTCAATGACTTATATGGCACAGTGGTGATATGTACTGGGATAATGGCTTAGATAACTTAGATGTTTCTTTTTAGAAATGAAAAATAGTAATGTTGATAGTGTGACAGACAGACACAGGCAGTGGGAACATGAGTTGAGAGATGATTCTGTGGTCTAGGGCTCCTATGTTGACCCTCACATGCTTTCTTTTGATGGGTATTTGTCTGAGGCCACACTGATCTTGCCTGGCTTAAGTTAATAGGGTTTTTTGCTGAGAAATGTACCATATCCTGTTATCTACAGGAGAAATGCAGGTCCCAAATGCTCCTCCCTGCCAATTGGAACAACACAAGTTATCCTGAATGAGTGACTTTTGTGACCTTTACATAGACCAGAGTCTAGGACTTAGGGAAATAGGAAAATTAGAAGCAAGCCTCCCAACCATAAAGTCTTAAATAATAAGCTCCAGTTAGAACTGGTCAGCATAGGCCTAGGTGACAGGGGGTAGTCTAGAATACATAGCATGTCATTATGATAGTAAAATAGCCCCTCCAAAGGGTAAGATCATGGATGATGTGGACTAAAATCAGATGCAGTCCTACTATTAGTCAAAAGTTAAGAGGTGGACCTGGGAAGAACTCTCTGGAAACTTCCCTGGGTACCCCAATAAATCAGGAGGCCACGAGGAATGCACTGTCTCTATTCTGTTTGAGAGGAACCATGCTCTCCCTTTCTCCCTTGAAAGTATTCCCTTTATCTTGATTCCTATGGTTTCTAATAACCTCTTGCCTGCTACCATGAGTGATTTGTCTGAAATCCTTCTGGTGTGATCACCTAGAACTGGTGACAAGGATCTCCATGGTTGCTTCAACTCCATAGACACCCTTACTCTGCAACAATGTGAAATATGCATTTGGAAAGTTTAAAAAGAATTATTGCAGAGATGGGGGTTCAGGATGTAGCTTAGTGGTAGAGCATGTGTGCTCAATCACTAGCACCACAAAAAATAAATAAATAAGTAAACCAAAACCAGAAAAGAATTATTGCATGGGCAATAAGTAACATTTTATATTAATAGTTCACTTTACATTATTGGTATATATTGCTAAAATAATATAGTAAGCAATAGACGGCAGGATTAAGGACTATATTTTATCCATATTCCTCAAATTTAATTTGTTCAAATTGACCAAAGATATCTTTGGGAAAAGAGTGGATCATATAATAAATATATGTGTTATATCAACATATAAACCTGAATTGGTTTCTATTTTATTTGGCCATATAACATAGAAGCAAATAATATACTAACTAATACTTCAAAAAGTTGCAAGTATTTGAGTCACACATTTGTTGAGGAGTCTGAATTTATTGTGGGTAAGTAACTCCTTAGTTCTCCAATAATTCAACCATATTCTAGGGATACATCTTTTGTCCATTATTTAACATTCACTTAGGGTAGATTCCAAAATATTTTACTCATTTGGTTATTAAATTTTAGCCTAGTCTAGAATTTTCCGGCTCATGATGCTTTTAAAATTTCTTCTCCCTACTCCCTTAGCATTGAATCCTGTTGGGTAAGGTTAAGGGGTGTGTGTGAATGGGAAGTGGGACGTGGGGGGGGGAGGGTGGTAGAAGAATAGACAAAGACAGGGAGAGAGCCAGGATCTCTCGAAGCATGTTTTTAAGTTAAAGAAGTTTAAAAGTTCCCTCCATTATCAAATCCCATATGGAATGTTGTTTGTGGTAGAATAAAAACTAGAATATTTACATTCAAAGACATTGCAGGGTCAAATAAACAGAAAGATACCTGATCCGGATGAATAATTTAAACAAGAGTCAAAAACTTGCAGCTCATACTGGGAAGAAGAAACCGCTCCATGTAGATCGTTCACAAGGTGAATTTTGTAACACTGAAGAAACAAAAATTTTAAAATAGAACTGATTACAGACACCTAAAGCCAGCTACATGACAGCTACTCTTTTTATGTGTCTTATTTACTTACCCTAATCCTTGTAAAAAGTCTTTAGGACGGGTACTTTTTATCTCTTGGGGACTTGAGACTTGGAGCAGAGGGTCCATGATTTGGCATATGACATGTCAACAAAGAGGAGCGGGGGATTTAAACCCTGGCACTCAACTCCCTGGCCTGTGCTCTTAATCACTAGCAGGACAGCTGATGAGTGTTTCCGCAAAGGCACTGAGCAAGACTGTGCCTCACAGGTGGCATGGAGCGAATGCTTTGGGTCACAGGGTGGCAGTTTTTAGCGCACACTGTTCAATCAGGGCCCACTGTAACCTCTTTCCTCCCTGCTCAGAGCTGCCCTTTCTGGACCATGGTTTGGGATGACTGTGGAGTCAACTCCACATCTAGACATCACCGCCCCAAAGGACAGAGGCATATGTTCCTTGACTTAATTGGCAACTTGAAGCAAATGGATTTAAATGAATTCTCTTCTCCCCACAAATAGTGCTGGGCACATTTTATGTCACTTTGGAAATGATCCCAAGGAAGTGAGCAATCAAGCATCGAAGAGGTGGCTAACATAGTGAAGCATCCTGTGTTGCTTTTCTTCTCAGAATCGCTCCCTTTGCCTGTCACTCCCACTGCTGCAAAAATACTCCCTGGGTAAATTGCTCATGCATTAGCACTTGTGGGAGCTCTAAAGAGAGAAGTTTAGCCAGGGATCAAACTTGGGAAGTCAGCTATGGCCTGCGCAGAATGCACATTGCCGAGAGCGCGTTTCTTTTTTCTTTTTGGTACCAGGGATTGAACTAGGGGGTACTTGACCACTGAGCCAAATCCCCAGCCCTTTCTTGTATGTTATTTAGAGACGGGGTCTCACTGAGTTGCTTAGTGCCTGCCTTTTGCTGAGGCTGGCTTTGAACTTGTGATCTTCCCGCCTCAGCCTCCTCAACTGCTGGGATTATAGACATGCGCCACCACACCTGGTGAGTGTGTGTTTCTTCGAGTGGGAAAAGTCTAGAGGACTGGTTCTCACCTGAAACTGCATAATGGCATGATCTGGAGAGAATTAAAAATGTACTCTTTATCTCCCTTTCAGACATTCTGACTGTTTTCTACAGGTGGCACTGGTAGTTTTTCAAAGTTCTGGATGATGCTTGTGAACAGACAGATGGTGATGTGTAGCCATTAAGATGATGGCTGTGGGAGAAAGTCTAGGCTAAACCATGTGGAAATACTAAGGGTTCAAAAGAGAAAAAGAGATCAAGGAGGAATATTCTGTAGTTCACATGTTTACAGAAATGGGAAAAGAATGGGATTTGGGACACATGTGGAGACACTAACCTTTGAGAACCAGGAACACATCCCTGCCAAGGCCCAGGATCTGTTTTGACAATCACTCTCACACATGCAAAAGGCACAAGCAGTTTCAGATCTGGCTGGGCCCGAGATTCTACATGGCCATCAGCTCCCAGATATGCAATGTCATGGGATTGTGGGTCCATGAGACACATTGGCATTGTTACCTAGTGTTTGTGTTTTTTTTTTTTTCAGGTAAGTATGATTAAGTAACGCTTGACTGATGCTGGGACAAAGCAAAAGAGATTGCTGGAGATAGGGAGATGGAAAAATTACAGAGACAAGATGTTGGATCTCCTTTGAAGAAGTTAGAGCCCAGGTGGAGAGGAACTGTGGGTCAGACCGCAGTGTTTTCAGTATGGGAAAGGCACTGGTTCTCATTAATAGTGGAGGGAGAGGAGTTTTAGCAGGGGTTGAGCGGTGCAGGGTATCCTAGAAACAGCAGATCCAGCAGATTCCTGAGTGGCATTAGAGATCATGGAGGACAAAACTCCACTCTTAGACACAGAGCACAGCACGTGTGACATGGGAGAACTGGCTGTCCCTGCTCACAGACCTACGCAGCCTCAGCAGGCGGGGAGAGACTCTAGAGAAGAGGCAGAGCATGTGGAGTAGTTGAGGCTTCAGGAGGGGCTGCCAGTCATAGTGTGATAGACCAGACCTGATTATAAAGTGGAATTATAAGAACGTTAGGATGAAGAAACAAAGCCTGGGGAGAGTATTAATTTTCCTCTCCTCCTGTCAGCCTTTTTCCAGGGAATCTAATTAACCATGGGTCCCTACCTACTGGATGGTAAAAAACTGTCTCCAAGTCTGAGGACTCCCTCTTAAAGTTTAAACACCCCCGTGCCAGGCTTTCAAAGCCAGAGAATCAACAGATGCCTGTGAAAAGAGTAGCTTCTTCTACTTTGTAACTTTCTGGACTCTGTAAGAATGTAGCTACATCACTTAATTGCTAGGCCAATTATCTGCTGTCTAAACCATAACCTCGTAGGCTTAGTTCTTAGAAATACAGCTCTTAAGGAGGTTAACGTGAGTCATCTTGAGTTACTGCTGCCTGTGGTAAAGGCTGGTTCATGATTACTCTCACAAGTGTTTACTGCCTCTGTTCTGTAGCTGTGAACTACTCATCATAAAACTTCTGTACATGGCCGTTGGTCACATAGGCCAAGAACCCAAACTCACCAATGTTGTAATGGTTAGAAAATGATGTCCAGTTTCCTATATAAAAGCCCCTGTAACCTCAGCTCTGGGCCCAGAACTTCAGAGCACTAGCTCATTTGGGTCCTCCAAGTAAATGAATCCCAGTTCTCCAACCAACCCTCCCCCTGGTGCTTGGTCTCTTGCTGAGCGTGATTTTCATAACAATGGAAAACACATTCTAGCATCCACTGGGTTTGGGATAGAAAGCACTAGAAGGATTAAGATCCTGACAAAAGTAGTAGATAAATACTGAGGAGACAATTCCGTAAAGGAGAGAAGCACAGAGGGCATGTACACAGTGATCAGGAGAAAGATTGTGTCAGGGGACTGTCTTCTCATATTGCCTGGACAAGAGGCAGCATTTCTCTTGGTCTGCTGATAACAACTGTCATCAGTCCAAGAGTAGATAGTGGCATAGATAAAATGGATATAAACCAAGAAGTCAGCTCTAGCATCACAGGAACTAGCCATCTTCAAATCAAAGTGAGTCTAATTTTCCCTGGGAACTCATGACAAGGGCTGAGAAGTGATGTTGTGTGATGGGCAAGAACATCATTCCTAGAACAAGCCTGCTGGAGTCCAAAGCCTGGTCACATCAGGTACTGGTGTCACGGAGTAAGACAGGTTAATACCTCTCCGAGATTCTGGCTCCTCATCTATAAAGTGGCAAAATTACAGTATCCCACTTACGTGTCTTAAGGTTTCAATAAGGCAACATGCAAAAGCAGTAAGAGCTCTAACATGTAATAAGTGCCATGAAATGCTTGATGTTTTTGTTTAACCTATTGTAAACCCAGTTACTTATTCTGGTTAAAAAAGCAATATCCTTACTGAAGGTAGCAATATTGGTAATAGCAAAGCTGGGAAACAAGAAATCTATTCACTTTTTCATTTATCATTTCCAACAACCCTGAAAGTTGCACAGATAATCACACCTTTTTATCTTTAGGTAAAGAAGGAGTTTCAAGTGTGAGAGCAGAGAATATTGTGACACATGGACTGGAATTGGGTCAGATAATATTATGTAGATATTGAACTAAAATTGAGAACAAAGAGCAAACAGAGCTGTTGGTTAAAACCTGATCACAGTGAAAAACAACCTGACCATTTGCAGGTAAGTGAGGTTTTTTTCACTGCTTGTGAGCCTTGACCATTCCAAGGTGAGCCGTAGCATCCCACAGGAGGCAGAAGATCTCGAGGGGAAATAAGGTGAGAGCAGTCTTAATTATAACATCCCTTGCCTTGCTTCTGAGGAAGGCAACCAGCTGCATGTGGAGAGACTGGCGACTCATGTTCAGCCAACATTCAACTCCTCCCTGTGAGTTCAGACCTCATGGCTTTGTGTTTAAGATAGACCTACCAAATAAATAAATAAATAAATAAATAAA
Organism: Marmota marmota marmota; assembly: GCF_001458135.2. NCBI lineage: Eukaryota > Metazoa > Chordata > Mammalia > Rodentia > Sciuridae > Marmota > Marmota marmota. The sequence continues at coordinate 2,731,930 of NW_025999991.1, read as the reverse complement.
TAAATAAATAAATAAATAAAATAAAAAAAGATAGACCTACCACCACAAACCCAGTGGCAAGACGGTATGTGCTCAGAGGGAACTGACCTCCCAAGCTACCCGATTACCACTTGGGAGGTTTAAGAAGCTCAGACTACCAAGGTTTAATGAATATTTTTCGCTAGTTTTCTTGGACTTAGAGACTGCTTCTTTTGCTCTAGAGAGAAATGACAATTTTCCAGTCGGGCACCTAAATGCAGCTCTGGCTTTGCAGATTTTCTTCTCTTACCTATTTTCATGGCTTTCAACATCCAATCAGGCACTATTGACTGGGTTTTATTATTTAGCAGGTATAATGGATAATTTTATGTGCCGACTTGACTCTCCATTCAGGAGACAGTATTGACTGGGTTTTATTATTTAGCAGTGAAGTGGATGATTTTATGTGCTGACTTGACTGGGTCCCAGGGTGCCCAGGCATTTTTGTCCAACATTATTCTGGATGTGCCCATGAGGGTGAATCTGAAGATGAGCATTTGAACCAGTAGACTGATAAAGCAGATTGTCTTTCCCAGTGTGGGTGGGTCTTATCCCATCAGTTAAAAAACCTGCATAGAACAAAAAGAGCTGACCCTCCCGAGAGTAAGAGGGGCTTCCTCCTACCTGACTGCCTGGAGCTGGGCATCATCTGTTTTCCCATCTTTGGACATAACCCATCTGGGGTCTCAGGTCTCAAGTCCAGCCACTTTGGGCTGGGACCATGCCCTCAGCCCTCCTGGTTCTCCACAACTACAGCTGCTGGACTTCTTGGCCCCCATCCTCACGGCAATGAGTTCCTTGCAGTTAATCTCTTTCTGTGTGATATAGACATCCTATTCTGTTTCTCTGGGAACTTGATTAATAGGCCAAGTTTTTGGTTAGATGCTAAGAATAGGGCAGTTGACAAATGGTCAAGTCCCAAGCACTTCTGCATTAGTGACCATTAACACAAAAATTATATAAAGTGTAAAATATTTAAAATTTGCCCCAAGTGTCAAAGGAAATTCACAGGTTTATATACTTTCTTTTCTCTCTCATTCTCTGTGTTCTCTTGGGAGAGAGATATTCTAGGATAGCATTTGTTTTTCCTGAATGATAAGGATATTTCAGCATGTGTGTGAAACCAGATATTCATTGTAAGCCATCATTTTTCCATGTTGGATGGTTAATTCTGCTAGTACAGTTTGAATTTTCCTAGGTTTTATTTGGATAGCAACATTATAATATTTGAATTGACAGAGTAATTCTCTATTCTAATAAAATTCAGATCTAATGCTATTTTTAAAAAGATTTTTAAATTTACATTTGGAAAAATATGGCAGTAGAATGAACAAAACTATAAAAGATGGAAAGTGTCTTTAGACTTCTATAAAACAGTGTGTCTACAGTTCAAATCCCATTGCTGCCATTAGCAACTGGTAACCTTGGAAAATTTACTTCTCTTTTTACGAGTGTATGATGATGGGTTTTATTCTCTGAAGTTTCCTTTCCAATTCAAGAAGGCAGACTTAATCACTTCCTTCTTTGTGTACTTCTGTCTACTTATTTGATTTTTTTTAACTAGGCTTCTCTCTCTCTCATGGGACTGGGATTGTGTCCGTGTACTCGGGAAGGCTGCGATCCCTCAGGCCCATCGCTCCTCTGTCTCTAGTGATAGCCTGCCACACACTGGAAGTGCCACTGACGCTGGCCGAACCAAAATGAGCACTGTCGCGACCTTTCCAGGCTGCCTCTCTAGAGACAGGCTCCATCAGATTGCTTGAGTGTCCTATGTTCTTCCTGACCCTGATTCACTTTATCTTCTTAGCACAGGTGGAACAGTCTGAAGATAATTAACTGGGTGCTTTTCATATGTAAATCCCACAATGATTATAATACCAGACTTCATATCTCAGCACAATGAATGAGTCTCTTCTGCAGGAAGATTCAAAGATTAGATAAAATTACCATGACTTTCAGATTCTTTTCTTTTTTCCTGTGGACAATCACATCTTTTCTTTGTTCATTTCTTTAAAAAAAAAAGTCTACCTAGAAGAAAACTCATCTTCGTCTGTCTGTTAGTGCTTAACATCTTCCCTTTTGTTTTGAGATGCCATCTGCAAAGCTCCCTGGAAAGGCTCATGGAGCTTCCCCTGGGCCTGCAGGGGGAGTCTTGGCTCCTCTGGGATTCCATACTGAAAACAAATATCCCCAGGCAAGATAATAGCAGGGGAAAGTTCAAGAATAAAGAATGGCAACACATTTTTATCAGTAGCTACTGACACCATAAGCTCAAAGTAGGTTTTAAGCACTAATGTGTGCTGATTTCTCCAAGTAAAAGGAATTCTGGAGACAGCACTGACTCTTGTCCAGGGCTCAGCACTTGTCTGTGTATGCTCAGGTATTCAGTTTTCAAAATTGTTTCTAAAAGTACTATCATTGCCCACAATTTAGGGGTGAGGGGGGGAGTTCATAACCCACTTGAATCAAAGTGTGGAATATGATATGTCAAGAAATTTGTAATGTTTTGAACAACCCACAATAAAAAAAAAAAAAAAAATGAAAAAGAAAATGAAGCAGACGTGAAAGGTAGTTGCAAGGTAAGTTGGNCTCTGCATAAAATAGGAAAAATATATTTAGATTTCCATAAGAAAACAAACCAGAAGAAAAATGGGCAAATGATATTCCTGGTTGATTCAAAGGCAAAATTTCAGTAGCCCTTAAAAATAAAAAGACGCCCAGTGAGATATCATTTCATACACACAAATATCCCCAAAACAGTAGACTATATTCTTGTTCAAAATATGCACTGCTCCTCTAGAGGAGGAGTGTCCGCTCCACTACACTGAGGTCAGGTTCAGCATGTCAGCATGGGACTCAAAACCCTATGTAATGGAGCAACTCTGACATCAGGCTAGGCCATGTCCCTGACAAGAACGCACATGAGGTTCAGATCCCATCCAGGTGGAGACAATTTACACAGCCACTGCAGAGGCACCAGAAGTCCTATTTTCCCCTCACTGCAAGCCCATGTGATCAGGCGCTGCTTTATTTCCTGCTGTGTTCCCCACAGCTGGAGACCACAGAACCTCCTCACTCTTTTGAAGCTTCTGCTTAGAAGTGACACTCCATTCTTGTTCAGATTGTATTGTCACATAAAGTCACATGATGGCTCCTGAATGCACAAAGGTTGGTCAGACCCAGCTCTCCACAGTAGGTACTCAGGGACATGGCCTAGCCTGATGTCAGAGTTGCTCCATTACATAGGGTTTTGAGTCCCATGCTGACATGCTGAACCTGACCTCAGTGTAGTGGAGCGGACACTCCTCCTCTAGAGGAGCAGTGCATATTTTGAACAAGAATATAGTCTACTGTTTTGGGGATATTTGTGTGTATGAAATGATATCTCACTGGGCGTCTTTTTATTTTTAAGGGCTACTGAAATTTTGCCTTTGAATCAACCAGGAATATCATTTGCCCATTTTTCTTCTGGTTTGTTTTCTTATGGAAATCTAAATATATTTTTCCTATTTTATGCAGAGTAAAATGCTTATATTTTAAAAAGTGGGTATGATAAACTTAAATTCTTGGGCAATAGCAAAGAACACATAACTTAATAACTAAGAATTTACCATGCCCAATAAATGGGTGTTGTTATTTTTTAATATTGTCTGCATTGTGTTTCAGTGAATTAAGAGTTGATTGGCCAAATCTGGTCCTCTGTTTTTGTAAATAGTTTTATTGGAATATACTTTGTTAAGGTAATGACTATAGTTGCTTGTGCTACAAAGATAGAATTGATTGTGACAGAGACTCTATGTCCCATAAAACCTGAAGTGCCTACTGTCCCTTTACAGAAAAGGTTGTCCAGTCTGACCTTCTCATGGATCCACCACCCTGGGATTCATCCCAGTCACACACATGGTCCCAGAATATACCCCACATCCTGCAGCTCCTCTGTCAGACCCAGCGTTCCCTTGTCAGTTGTTTCTGGTGACCAGAAGAGAATAGGAGTCACTGATACCCTCCCCAAAGCTAGGACTTAGGGCTGCTGTCTTTCTTCATATCATACTTCAAAGAGATGTTGCCAAGGTTATTAGAAAAGGCATTATGGAGTTGTGAAGGCTGCAGAGGACTTACTTAGCTTTTAAAAAGATTTACATGCATTTCAAAGAGAAAAGAACTTGACAAGTTTTCTGAAGTCAGTGCTCTAAGAAAAGGGAGGGGGAGACTCTTACTTTTAGCACTGGGCATGTATTTTATTTTCAAATGTGTTTCCCCTTAAGAGTCACATGTTTATCTGCAAAGCAGAGTCCTTACTATCTTCCAGTAAGCCGTGTGTGTGTGTGTGTGTGTGTGTGTGTGTGTGTGTGTGTGTGAAGCAGTTAACAGTTCTGCAGGCTACAGCTCTCATAAATACCTGAGGGTTCACGTTTTCAGGTACCTCAACACTTGTTCCCATCTCAATCTCGTGCTGCCACTCCTGATTACTCAGCATCTGATCTTGGTATAGAAGATCTTCTAGAGCCGAGATTTCAACCTTTTCTCTGGTTCTGCTCCTCATGATTCATTGTCCCTGGTCCTGGGCCTTTTTCTGTTCTCAAATGTTGTTAACAAGGCCTTGAGCTTTAAGTGACGAGTTCAGGCTCCCATTGCCTTTTCTCTAAGCAACAGCCATCCAACTTACACCTCAGACTTTACAAATGACCGTTACTTTTCTGTCCTCCCTATTTCTTCCAAAGGTGTACCTTCTAGTTTACTGCAGGCGAAGGCATTACCAACTTCACACCTGCTTTATGCATGGTCTCCCAGTACTCCCATCTACCATCAGTACTGTGGTTGTCACTGGAGGGTGATTCTGTTCTTAAATCTCATTTTAGAATTCTGTTTTCAAACCACCCTTTCTGCCAACTTTCATAGTGTGAGTTCCTTGGAAGTGATTCTGAGATGGAGCTTGGCATGCAGGAATTTTTATTGAAGAATAACTTCATGGGTAGTACCAGTTGGAGAATGAAGGAATTAGGATTGGGCAGAGGGAGAAAGTGCATGATTCAGAGGTCACAATAATGGTCAGCTTGATTGTACATGGAGCTCTGGAGCTGGGTGTATCCACATGATTGTTGATAATTGGGCTGAAGGCATGGTCTTCACATGACTTCATTGGCCAGCTGTTGGACAGACTTCTAAAAAAGGAATGTGACCTTGAGTGAGGTAGCTTTTGAGTCACGGTCAGTAATAAGGGAGAATTTAGAGGTCAGCTGTTACACTCAACACTCTGAGCGAGTGGGGAATGAATGCTTCAGTCTTGAAAGTAAGAGGGGGTTCTATATTACAGTCTGCTGTAATACAACTCATCACTTAGTGCTTGAATTAATTTCTTTAAAATTTCTGAATGAGTAAATAAATATGGTGATCATTATTTTTAATTATTACATTGCATCTAACATTTGCATAGCTCTTATGTTCCAGACACTGTGCAAATTCTTTGTCATAATTACTTATTTATAATTCCAATGACTTTAGTGATCAGGTATTATCACTACCAGATTTTATAGTCTTATTGAATTAGTATGAGATAGGTGCCATTCTAAGTATTTGGAATATATCAGTTGTGAGAGGGAGAGAGAGAATACACTTTTAAGGGTTAATTCTAATGGAGAAAAAAAGCCAAATTTATAATAGTATCAATTATTATACTAATGTTACATATCCTTTACATAGTCATGAAAAGTATTAAGGGTAAAAGGTAAAAAGTCAAGCATGGTAAAAGGGAGATGGTTGTGTTACACCTGGTCAATTTTATTAGAAATGAGACACCTGAGCAATGATTCATAGGACGTCAGAGAATTAAAAATGCTAATAATCTAGAAGTGACCTGGAAGAGGAAACTTGAAGGGTGAGTGAAAGAAGACTGGATAGCAAATACAAATTTATGGATGACAGACAGTACCTGGAGGCCTCTAGATACCCCTCACCATGCAGGTGTGAATAATGAATGCAGAACAAGGAGAATAAAAATACAGCAGGGTGAGGGTGAGTTCCCCAGGGACCTTTCCAGGCTTCTTATGGGAGGGAGACCTCCTGTGGCAGGTGGGAGTCACCCCAATTTTGTCATGAGGGAGATACCACATGTTCACACGAGTGCACTGGAAAGGTCTCTGATTGTAGAGAATGGATTTTGCTCAGGAGGTAGGTAAAGAAGGTACAGAAGAATGGAGGAAGAGGACAACAAGTAGAATATTTCCTCACTCAGGTAAAATTGATAGGTGTCCTAAAATATGGCCACAGTAGTAACAGAAATAGAGATGGGTATGAAGTGTGTTTAAAAATAAAGTGGTTAGTGTATCATCATCACTGCATCAGGACACAGGAGAGAGGAATTAGCACAGGTGGTGTTTGTTTGACGCCATCAGCCAGGTGGAAACTAGAACTGTTTTCTGAAAAGAATGTGCACATTGGAAAGTAAGTTTGAGAGCATGGTGGTAACTTGGTGCTGGATGGGCTAGTGTGAACATTATTGATTCATTTAATTACTGCTGAGTGTTAGGTACTCTCTGAAGTGACAGATAACGTGGTCAGTAGGTCAGCAAAGCAAGGTGTCTCATGCAGTTTACCACTTAACAAAGGAGGGTAAATACATGAACACAGAAATAGAATATGTGATTACAGGTTTTAGTGAATTTTACAAAGGAAATTTGAAGTTCTATGGGGGAGAGAGACAAATGATGTCAGGAAGAGGTAATTTAGATTGGTTATGGAAGAGCTTTCTGGAAAAGTTACATAGAGACCAAGGCCGAGTAGTGCGGAGGAATTGGCCCAGCCAGGTAAAGCACAGCTGGGTGTGACCCCAGACCTGCAGAGGCCCATCAGGCTTAGAACACAAAGAGCAAGGGGGGCGGCGGGGGGAGGACAGATTGCTGTCCCCTATGCTGAAGAGGCAGATAGAGCTGGGGTCTTATAGATCTGGGCTCAGTTGGGGATTTTAATTTTATTCCAAATATATTAAAAAGCAATTGGAAGATTTTCCAGGGGAATCACATGATCCTATGGGTTATTTTAAAATGATACCCTGCTGTGTGGAGACCACGAATTTGTCACTATAAAGATGTTATTGGATCCAGAAGAATGAAATATAGTACAAAATCATAGGAGAGAGCGGGAGAGAGGGGCAGCAATTCTACGGAAGGTGACGAATCCTTCAGTGGAGACTGGGGAGTGGACAGGCTGGTCTGAAAAATGAAACCAAAAGCAAAAATAGGAGTGCATGGAGCCACAAAATCCAAAAAAGAGGTTTCAGGAGAAAGGCTTGATATGGACCCTGCAGGAGGGTGATGAAGGACCTTGGTAAATGCTCAAGTTGTGAGGTGACAGCCCGTTTCTAAGGAGCTTGAGAAGCAGAAATACTGGGTGGGTAATTTTCTCAAGACTTGTTGAAAAAGGCTGGAGACGGGGACAGATGGCTAGAGCAGCAGCTGGGCTCCCTCCCTCCCTCTTTCCCTCCTTCCCTCCCTCCCT
>NW_025999991.1:2707156-2724401 GCF_001458135.2 Marmota marmota marmota | reverse complement strand
CTCCTCCTCCCTCCTCCTCCCTCCTCCTTCCCTCCTCCTCCCTCCTCCTTCCCCTCCCTCCTTCCCCTCCCTCCTTCCCCTCCCTCCTTCCCTCCCTCCCCATGGAAATTAACCACAGATTGTTTAAATGTAAGTGGGAAAGGTGCAGCTCCTGTCTAAGGGTGGAGAGTCAGGGAGAAGAGGCAGGGAGGGTTTGGGAACCCCAAAATTAGAAAAGGAAGGTTTTGCTTCTGTTCTAACAGCATGCCTGCAGGTACAGGTTAGTTTAGGTGTGGTAGTCAGAAGTTGAGAGAAGTCCCAAATGATGACTGTTTAAGGAATGAAGTAAGACCTTAGTCTGAGAACAGAAGATTGTTGGGATCATCCATTCGATGATCACTGTGCATTTCCACTGCAATCTTTTATTATGAAAAAATTTAAAACTTTTAAAAAGTAGAACAACGAATATCCATGTATACTTGATTTAAATTCAAGAATTATTGATATTTTGCTACATCTTTTTTGTCTTTATTCCTCCTCTTTTCACAGGTATAGAAATGTGTACAGTATCCATATGTTTGCATTTCCCCTGATCTGCAGGTTTGTTTTCCACAGTTTCAGTTCAAATATGGTTCCAAAATATTAAATAGAAATTTTTACTTAAATAAGTAATTCATAATTTCTAAAATATGATTGTTAATTTATACATGGTAATTGAACATACTCCTAGGGTACAGTACATGTTTCAACACATCTATACAATGTAAAATGATCAGGTCAGGGTAAGCGGCATGTCCATTACCTCACATATATATAATTTCTTTGTGTTGGAAACACTCAACATCTCTCTACTAACCATTTGTAATATTCATCTAAGTTTTAAATTGCATGACAATCTGAGCATCGTGATGAAATGTGCCACCTTAGACTGTCCTGTCCAGAATTGAACCATCATTGTGTGCAGCACACTCAGGCTGTTACCTTACTTACCTGTTGGTCTGTGGTAATCTGAGTTATCAGATTGCAGGGTTTGTGTCCCCATTACCTGTATTTGACTTATGGCCCCAAAGTGTAAGAGTAATGACATAAAGGAAGCAACATGGCACAAAACAAAGACAAATTAACCCTAGTGCTCTGAGGCCACGTTGCAGGGGTGAAGAACAAAATCTAAGTGTACGCGGGGTTCAAAGCTACAGGTGGTGTCAGGTGCATCCCAGGCGTCTTGGAACACATTTCCCAGGGATGGGAGTAGAACATGGTTAGATTTTGTGCTGTCTCATTTTAAGGTGGTATTGTGCATTGAATAATGATGTGGCTTATTTTATGTATTTAAACAACTATTTTAGTAGTAAGAATTTTTAGAGCACATACAAATTTAATAAAATGTTTAGACTGGCAATTTTACATAATAAAAACTATTATGGTAATTGCTTCTGTTTGCATCTATTTGTTTAAAACTATCAAGGCTTCTGCACATTCTTTAAAAATGCCTTTAATTTTCTGAATTTTCTATTATGAAAACTTAGTCGGCCTTTATAATTTTATTAAGAACGAATTATTTGTAAGTATATAATTTTTAGAGGAAATCTTGATGTTTTAAAAGATATTTTAAATATCCAAACTACTTGGTATAAATAAACACACAAAATTTGCATAAGTTTTTGTTTTTCTAACATTACTTTAAACTCTGCAAGTCACTTTTTTCAGTGCCTCATAATATTAGCATAGTGCTGAGCAATGATGAATCTTTCCATGAGGTTTGAATACAGTTCTTAGGCCAACTCATAACATGAAGTCTATCTTGTAATTGCATTTATACCTTGGATTAATAAAATAATTTTCTCCTAAGGAAGCTTTTATACTCTTTGAAATATTATCTCATTTATCTTTCGAGCACCCTAGAGGGCCAGAGTTAATCTTATTACTTCTTTCTCTTATGTGTAGAACCTCTCTCACAATATGTAGGAATGATTTTTTGGGGAGTCGCAGTTCATCAACAGGAAAAGCAGATTTATAATTCAAATTAGCAGCCTATTCTCAGGATAAAGGAATTTTCCATGTACTCAAGTTGAGTCTATCGTTATTTTCCCCCATTATCTGGTTTTTAGGCATGTGTTCTTTCATCTTTCCCAAAAGGATCAGCCTTTGACCCTATCCACAGTCCCTCCCTCACTTAGGTTTGCTCTCCATCTGCTTCCTGATATAAAAATCAGTGATAAGGCAAAGGTTTATCTCTCTGGGCAAACTACCCCTGCATTAAATGCCAACAAAGAGAACTGCCGGGAGCTGCATTTGGTTCAATATTCTCTGCCAATTCTGGAATAACTCCATCAAACATAAGCTGTCATGTGTGTATTACCTGGGACGTGAAGGAGAAAAACTATCTAGGTAATTCCTAATATCACGGGGGTTTATACCAGCCCGTGCTTTCTTGTCCACCAACCCATCCTCTCAAATCCTAGGTCCTGCTCTGTAGGCAAAGCCTACATGGTCAGGGTCACCACTTATTCACTGTGTGACCTTCTCTGTTTTACCTTGAATTTATCACATGGCATCCATATGTATAATGTGAAAATGCCTGGATATTGGTAATGCCAACATGCTGAGCCAGAGGCCATTTTTAAATATCTGGAGGGGTGAGAAAGGGGAACGACTATGTGGGCAACTTTCTCAAGGCCTGTTGGAAAGATGAAGAAGAGAGGCAGATGGCTGCAGGACCCTAGGGTTTAGCACGGCTTTTTAAAACAAACAAACAAACAAACAAAAAAACATGGATATGACTAGAGGTTGTGCCAGTGTAGATAAGATAAAAGCATTTCCAGAGAAAGGGAGAAGATATTCTTGACATCAAGTTCCCGTTGTTCACAAGGGAAAAATATAAGATTTCAAACAATGAAATCAACTCAGTGACTGGTTATTAATTGCCATATTAATTGACAATGCTGTTAGTCTCTAAATATTTTTATAAAAGTGGATCTGATACAGAATTTTGGTAGAGTGACTCAGGGGATTGTTCAAATGATAGAAAAACCCATGCATGCGTGCATATTTGGGAAGGTGTCCCATTTGACACTGATGCACACCCTTGAATAGGAACCAATGCTGAGACCATGCTTTGTGCAGACCCAAAGGTGTATCCCTCACAATCTTTGTTAAGCCGAGAAATCTTGGCATAAGAAGGGGAAAAAGTGAAAATAATAAAAACATAACAATATAAACCCTAACTGAGGAAAGTAGAAATTTAAGCAAAAAGCAGGTGTCCATTTGATACATTTGTAAACAGTTGATTGCAATTATTTTTCTACATAACAACAAACTTCATGTCCGTGATTCATTTGCTGCTGTTCTATTGGACTTGAGCTGTTGGCTGCTCTTCTTTTGAGAGCTTTGATTTTTCAAAGAGAGCATTTAGGATTATAAACAGTTCTTATTTATGAGGAGCTGGTACTGATGAAACTCATTTGTTCTGCAGCAAAGATAATTAGAATCTTCCTCACTAATGCCGTCAATTATACACTTTTCCTTGGCTTAGCCTTCTCATTGACCTGAGTTAAAAAGGTTAGCAGACTCTTTAAAATGTTACCAGTCAGGCCTAGAGAGGGAAATAGGAGGCTACTCAATGGGCTGTGCCTGTGTGTGTATCCTGTGCTTAAGCAGAACTGAACAGTACTGGGTGTGTTTTTGTGGAGAATAAATGAGTGATATCATGAACAAACACTGTGCTAGGGAAGAAGAAAGTTAATGTATTATTTTTTAAAATCATAAATCTTAGAGAAAGCATTTTAAGGACAATTTGCTGTAAAATCCAGACTTCTCAGATGAACAATATTATCCTCATTAAAGTTATTCCTTTATGTTTTAAGAGAGAAAAGCACTTTTCTGAAATGACTACTGTGAATATTATTTCTACTCTTACAAGGAGTGAAATATATTCTAAATCATGAGACCTCAGATATAGGACAGATTATGTAATTATAATTATATCAGACAATATGAGTTTAATTAGAACATTACATAGTTCTGGTGTTGATTATCTTTAACTATATTTTAAATATTCTTCTAATTAGATTCTTTCTTTGTGTTATTTCTTTATTAGATGATTTTACAGTACCACCCAACAAATAGATTTCTGAAATTCCAAAAAAATGTAGTGATTTGTCTCTTACAATTTATTACATGAGATTATATCTTCCAGATTCTGAAAGGGCAGAGATTATATCTCCATCTGATTTTTTTTTTTCTTACACTCTTTTAAAAGTATACTTGAGCTACCTCTGTTACCATTCCCGCTGACCTTTTTTTTTTTTTAAAAATTTCAAAAAATTTATTTTTTTTCTGCTATTTTTTTTACTGTGCCTTCTTAGATCTTAATTCTCTAACTGTATGCTATATATAGCTCATCTATTATAATTTTTGTTTCAGTTTCTGTATTTTTACTTTATTATTTCTAACTGGTGCTTTTTCACATTATCTCTCTTATTTCATTATTTCCCATTTTTGTTTTATGCTTTAATTATTACCCTTACATCTTTAGCGATTTTAAGCATACTTAATTTAAAATTCCTTCCAATTGTTCTCTATTCATTTCTTGGGATAAGAATTTTCTAGTTTGTTGAAACTGTGGACAGTTTCTTATAAGCCTTCTATTACATACATGTTATTTTTGTGAGAGATGATTATTATAGGTGATAACAAAATATGTCAAAATATTGTAATATTCTCATTTCACTCTTATATGCACACATTTTTCTATAGGATTATAATAAGCATATGTATTCTGTTGTATGTATTTAAGAGCATCTATGCATATGTATACGCAGGTAATATTTGACTAAAAAGATAGGAGGTCCTCTGTTTGTTGAAAGTGATCCCTTAAGAACTGAACAATGATTGAAAGCCTTTCTATTATCTTAGCTGTTGGATTTTCATGATAAAAGATAATTGGAATTAATAGAGATGCCATTGAAATATAGAATACGGAAATATGAAATAGTCACTAAAACAAGATGACACAAGTGAGAGGTAGAGAAAAGAGCCTGGGCTGGAGTCGTTGCCTGAGATCCTTGCTCAGCCTCTATGGCAGCTTCCAAGATGACCCCAATGACCTCACCACCTGGAAGAGACCCCTTCCACATTCACTGACCTTTTCATTCCACCTTTATCAGAATCGGCCTGCGTGACCAATAGAGTGCTCCAGATACAGCAGTATATCACTTACAACTTTAGGTTATGAGGGACAGTTGTAACCTCTTTCTCTCCTCTTTCCTCTCTTTCTCCCTCCCTCTTTCCCTTCTCTGACTCAAGTCATTTGCTTTCGGGAAAAACACCTGGTGGGGACTTGAGGCCAGTGGCTGGCAGTCGCTTGGTGAGCTGCTCCTCTGGCCCTGTCACCCCTTCAGATGACTGAAGTCATGACCAACAACCTTTGAGAGACCCTAAGTCATTGCTAAGTTGCCTACAGATTCCAGATTTCAAAACTTGGTGAAACAATAAATGTCCTACTGTAAGAGTTAAGTCTTTGATACGGAGCAATAGATGACTAGTGGAGCTAATGCCTCTTGGGCAGATCAAACAGCCTTTGTGGCTTCTATTTTTTGATTTGTAAATTGAGAGTCTTAGTGTTATTCAGCATTTTCAATCACTCTCTGTAAGAGAATCTAAAGGACACATATGTCTATCTGTGCAAAAATGTTGGGGCACAATGAAGCAAAGCAGGAAGGAAAGGAGAATATTTCTGGAGCCACTTGGGCATGGCCTGAATTGAAAAAAGGGTCAATGATGTCTAGTGTTTATTCTAGACCTGGATCCTTCTCTTTTACATTAGAAACATATGCAAGTATTTTGGACTTTCTTTCTGTACTGGGGAGCCAACCCCTGGACTTGCATATTGCTAGGCAAGCACTGAGCTACATTCCTAGCCCTTTTTATCTTGAGACAGGGTGTCACCAAGTTGCCCAGACCAATCTAAAACATGTGATCCTCCTGCCTGCGTCTCGTCTCCCAACTAGATGGGATTACAGGTGTGCACCCACATATCCAGCTGCAGGGCATTTCAATATGCTGTTGACGTTTACGTGGAAACTTGTAGATGAGCAGGTAAGAATTCCCTTTCTACCTTCTTTTATTTGGGAGGGGGTATTAGGAATTGAACCCAGGGGCACTTAACTTCTGAGTCACACCCCCATCCCTATTTTGTATTTTATTTAGAGACAGTCTCGCTGAGTTGTTTAGTGCCTCACCATTGCTGAGGCTGGCTTTGAACTTCGATCCTTCTGTCTCAGCCCCCTGAGCTGCTGGGATTACAGGTGTGCATCATTATGCCCAGCTCCCTTTCTACTCTGACAGGTTGTACAAACTTAACAGATACCTTCATGATTTTCTTTTTCTTTTTTAATATTTAGCAAATTCTAAGTTCCTTTTCCCAGATGTTGTTTCTTGTTAGGGCTAAATTACTTTGTAAATGGCAGAAACAGTTGTGCCAAACATGATATTATGGTCAGGACAGAGGGACAGGCTGATGTTTAGATAAAGAAGCTTTTAGAAGTTTGGGTATTTCCTGAAGAAGACAAACAGAACCAAAAGTAAAAAAAAGAAATTTGTTGTTGAGACAGGTGAAATTTTTTTCTTGGTTACATTCATTTTCAGGGAAGAAATGTTCCCATATTCTGCCCTTGTCATTCTCAAGAGAAGGCACTTGGGGAAGCACTGTGTCTACTGTTAAAAATAATGTGAGTGGTTATCACCATGATCACCACCACCACCACCTCATCATGACATCTGGGATCCCTCCACTGTTCTTTGTGGATACAGAAGTCTTCTTGGTAATACCTGTAGGCATAATCTAGCAGGAAATTTTCTCTTCCTTTTCCTTTGTATATCTTTCCTGCATGCCTGTGGGCAGATAATCTTTCCACACCTCATAAATTCCTCCAATGAAAACAAATAATATATGTCATTATCTCACACAAAAATGATCAATCCTTCCTGATCCCATCTACGTGGAGTGTCAAAATTGCTTTGAGCCACGATATTTCAAAAAGAAATACTATGTGTGTAGTTGTACACGTGTTTTGTTTTATGGTCCCCCGAGGAGCAAGACTTAATGAATCCATTGTCTCAATTTAGCTCTTCTGTTGGTAAAACAGAGCTTGAACTGGTGGAGTATAGACAGAGCTGCCACTCCCAGACGATCCAAATCAGCCTGCTCTGTCATCTGACAGCCATCTGGGGACAAAGTCTTGTCCTATGAACACATATGAGCAATGCTTGGGAGACTGCTAGTCCTTTTTAATCCTTGGGGTTCCGTTAAGGATGAGATGTTACTAGAAATATGAGAAATGCTTTTCTCTTTGTGTATGTAGAGAGGTAATCGCTCTGTTTCTAATAGACCCTATAATAAGGTAAAGGAATTATTACTTTGAGAGGCATGAAGCTATGGGAATACTTCTGTTTCTAATGCAAAACACAACAAAAAACTATTAAAACCAGAACAAGATACTCCTCACCAGTATGTGTTTTGTGGACCATGCTTAATTGTTTTCTGCTTCCTATTACAAAATAAATAAATAAAACTCCCCAAATAAACTCAGTTTCTCACAGGGTGATATTTGGCTCTAATATTTAACCTATGATTTCAGGTAAGATACCTAAGGAGTGACTAATATCTCTGCGTATAAATTTGACACCTAATAAGAAAAGATATCATATTTATTAAATTTACATATACTCAAGATGTTTATGGCTTCCTCCTCATACTGCCCTAAGCACCTTTAATTAAATTTTTTACTGTAGATCTCTTATCTCCCTTACTTAGTGACCCAAATCTCAGAAGGAAGGTTTCCATGCTGTTGATTAGTTTGTTTGCAAGAGGAAAATATGCTAAGATTTTAGAAAATGGCAGATTGGTGGGTCAATAAGCATATGAAAGATGCTCAACATTGTGTGTTGAGTACAAATTAACACATTGAAGCTAGATTTCTCCTGCTGTTCTTTCCACATGCACCTGAGGCCACCTGGGGGGGGGGTTTCCTCACCTGCCCAGCATGAGGATCAGTTGGGTGTCCTCTGGCTCAATCTAGTCCTTATGCTATCTACCCAGGTTAGCATCACAAACTCAAGACTTCAAGAGAATGCGGCTTCAGTCCCCGGGATTGCTCCTTCCATCTTGCAAGCCCCCAGGTTGTGCCTCTGACCAGCTACAAATCAAGGTCTTCGCAACTCCCTCTTGGGGTTTGAGTGATGTTGTTAAAGCACTTAAGGAACTCGGGGAAATATGTGTACTAGTTTATCATAAAGGGTGCTACAGAAGGTCCAGATGAAGGGATGAGCTGGTTGAGCCATGCAGGATGCCGTGCGTGGGGTGTGCAAGCCCTCTCTGCACACGTACTCCTTCAGGAAGCTCTGGGTCTTCAGCTATCCAAACTCTGTATTTAGGTTTTTGTTTTGTTTTTTGGTACTGGGGATTGAACCCAGAGGTGCTCTACCTCTGAGCAACATCCCTAGGCCTTTTTCATTTTGAGACAGGGTCTTACTAGCCGAGGCTGGCCTCCAATTTGGAAACCTCCTGCCTCTGCATCCCATGCAAGTTTGGGATTACAGGGGTGCACCACTGCATGGGCTCTTTGGGGTTTTTATAAAGGTTTCATTCATCTTTAGTTTTTGTGGTAGCCAGCCCCAATCCTAAAGCTACTTAGAAACTGCCAGCCCTCAACCAGTTCATAGCCTATAAAAGGATACCATCACTTTAGAGACTTCAAGGATTTTAGGAATTGTATGCTATGAGCCAGCCATGCCATTAACATGGACTGGACCATTTGTGTCTTTCCATAATGTCAGAGTTTAGTGGGTAACAAGAAGTTCACAAGCTGCATCACTTTCATTGACTTTAATTCACTGAAATACTCATGATTCACTTGGTAGCCATGAGCAGGGTAATCGCAGCCTCTTTTGTTCCATTCCAATCTTGTTTACTTATATCTATAGCACTTGAGTAGTCACACATCATACTTTACCAATGGCCACAGATTTTAAAGAGGCCCTGCCCCAGAGCAAGGGCAGAAAGCAGATAGGATAAGAGTCACTCTGCAGTCTAGATGAGAAACCAGACAAAGAACTTGCCGAGGCCTCTGAGCTGTCCTAGGACTGGACCTTGCAGGCCAGGGTTCCCCGGGGAAGGTGGCATGTAGGCAGAGCTATCCAGGGGCAGAGTCAAGTTGAGAATCCTTGTCTGTGGGCCTTGTGAAACGTTCACCCATGGTCTATGATAAGGGCTGGTCCCACTGTCTGGGTGCCTCTCCTTGGACCTGTTCAGGTGAGGAGATCGAATGGTTTGGAGGTCAGGTGTGTTTGACGAACTCTTGGGCCTGAATTTTCTCATATGGGTTTGATACTGCATGCACTCCTGTGCTTCTGATTTAATGAGTTCCTAGATGGTCACTTTTATTAGCATGATTAATTTTTTATCAGTACGTGCTTTATGGCAGTGTTGTGCGGCTGGCTGTTAGCCCTTTCCAGAGCGCTGTATGTCCAGTTTCTCCTGGTCAGCTGCTTGACCAGAAAAATCACCAAGTCATTCTGCCTTGACCCAGAATGGAGTAACTCAGGGCTGGACACGGCTGTTCTACACAACTCAGAGTAACTCGGAGCAAGGCACAGGTTGCTGTCCACGAAGACCAAATATGTGTTTCACAATAGTACACCTATCATTAGGGAACTGCAGACTCGGACAACGATGCCACACCGCTACATCCCTACTAGAGTGGGCAGAACCCAAAGCACTGACACCACCACATACAAAGACATGGAATAGCAGGGACTGCTGGTCATTTCTGTGGCAAAACAGAAACAATGTGGCCATGCAGAAAGGCAGTCCAGAGATTTACAAATACAATGTACTCACATTGTGTGATCCAGAAACCATACTCTTTGGTATTTTCCTAAAGGAGTTGAACACAGGTCTACACAAAAACCTGCTCCTGGCTATTAATATCAGCTTTATTTATAATTGCCCAGACAAGACAAACAAGATGTCTTTAACAGACAAATGCATAAATAAACTGGTATTTATACAATGGGCCATTATTCAGCACTAAATATAAACAACTTATCAGGCCCCCAAAGCAGGGAATACCCTTAAATGTGTATCGGTAAGTGAAAGAAGCTGATCTGAGATGGCCACACTTGATTCCTGAGGCCCATCCCTCAGGATTGTGATGCCGTCATCAGGATGGTTCCCCAGCCTGTGGAGACTCCAGAGCTGCCCACCAGGACCACACTCTGAACCTCATGGGTGTGCACAGGGGCTGAAGGATGCTCAGAGTCGCAGCACTATCTTGACTGTACCTTCTTCTGATTTTGCTTTTGTGTCAGTCAGATTCCATGCCCCTGTTTGTGTTCCTCAAAAGATTCCTTTTCTCCCTCGCTCCCTCCCTTCTTGCAGGACCAGTGGATTTAACACAGGGCTTCCCACATCCAGGACAAATGCTCTACCACTGTGTTGCCCAGGCTAGACTTGAATTTACAATCCCTGTCTCAACCTCCAGAGTAGCTGAGATTATAGGCGTGTATCACTGCACCCTCCTTCAAAAGATTTCTTCATAGAACTGGAAAGAGATTTTAAGCTTTCAGCTACTGCAAAAGATAGGAATATCTTTTGCAGGAATCAAATACTTTGAGTTCAAGGAACAACTAAACCTTCCTACATCTGGTCAACAGCTTTCTCTCTTCCTTATTTATTCTCTGTAAAGATAAAAATTATCCTGGAGGGCAGATTTCAAAAAGTATCTCATCACAAATACAGCCTATGGTCTACTATAAGTGACACACATAATTTATATAGTGAGAAAGATAGTCTTTTTTTTTTTTTTTTACAAAAAAAAGATAAAGTAGTCATTGTTTCTCATTTAGTGGCATCAGTTACAGAGTGAACACTTGCCCTGACGAAATATATATCTTCTAATCTCTTTCTGGTAGGAGGGATTCCCAGACCTGTGTATTTACTGTTTTTGGATTAAAGCACCTTTGAGATCAATTGGTATCATTTTAATTTTATAACCATGTTAAGTGATTCCTGCCATAAGCTAATGGAAACGTAAATTTTGATTTTTTATGTGACCTTGTCACTAAAACAGCCCTGCTAATGAGTAACACATATTACCAGCTCCTGAGTCCCATGTGTGTTCATTACCTTACACTTTCTTCCAGGAAATAGGAAGATGTTGACATGAACTCAATCACCTCTACCACTTACCTGACAGAAATCATAACTCCCCTTTGAAAAGCAGGAATACATCACAGCATGCTCTCACGTTATGGAACAAACAGAAAAGGAGGGAGGGAGAGAGAGAGCGAGAGAAAAGAAGGAATTAAGAAAGGCAGTGAAAGCTAGTATTTAGACAGTATATTATTAACATTCTTTAAAACAATGAATTTTCCTTTTCTCAATGCAACCAATAATTATGTGATTAACAGATATTTAATGCATACAGTCCATGGATGAGTATTTCTAAAAGCATAAAGTACAGATAATATTAAAATGGCATTGAGGGCTGGTATTGTGGCTCAGTGGTAGAGCACTTGCCTAGCACATGTGAGGCATTAGGTCCAATACTCAGCATCACATAAAAATAGTCATTGTATCCTACAACTAAAGAGAAATATTTTTAAAAATGGCATTGAACAATATTTCTGGTCATGAGCCATCTGAGCTGTGTGTGGACTACATTGCACATTGTAGCCTAATGAGGGGATAAGTCTGGCTCTGGGAATGTCCCATCTCACCCCCACAGGGATTGATCCCCTGATGTCGGTGAACTTCCCCCTTGAGCTCTGCAGAGATCCCACACAGCACCTGAGATGGGTGTGACCTGCCAATAGGTCAATCAACCAGCTGGCTGCAAGACATCAGGAAGCAAGACTCCTTGAATCCTTACCCCTGCCTTTGATGTATCCCCTTAAATAAACCACCAAAGCCATTTTTTCTTTGTCTAGTTCCAGAGCCCATATGGATTAGATCTAACAGGGGCTTTGCTTATTGTAAATACATTTCTGAATATCTGTGTTTTGTTATTCACTAATTATTTGAGACTTTAAATTTTAGGGTGGCTGACATTCCTCTGGGAAGGAGGAAGAATCCCCGCAATGAGATGCTGGCCCTGGCTCCCGTTAATTTCCTTTTTTTCCCTGATTATTCAGAAAGTATTTTGAGGTATTGAAGACCTCTTTCACCATTGATATTTTTTATTGAATCTTTATTACAGAACAAGAACAATACAGAACCAAGGCCAATTCAAACTCCCAAGAGTTTCACAACCAGCTTGTAAAATTATGATAATTTAATTGGCTTTCCCCAAACAGTGCAAACCAACTCCAGACCCTAACAGAAAGCATTCCCTGTATAAGTTTAATGTAACAGGAAAATATAAAAGGGATGTGAGATTCAGTGATTTCCTCACATTAACCGGAAGCCACTTGGAAACAGGACTGAATTTTGCACCCAGAAAACACTTTCCCCACACAAAGACGGAGAGCGAAATGAAAGTTCTATGATACATGTGTGTGTGTGTGTGTCTCTTAGGTACTGTTTCATTGCCTTTAGTGGGAATTATAGAGATAGTAGAAGTGTTATATGTTAGACTCTTCTAAAAAACAGCTAAAGAAAGAATGTTTCAAAAGAACTAAATCATAATCTTATTCTATAAATTGAAGTCAGGAAAACGTGTGATTGTTTTTGACACCCTTGACTAATGGCTCAAAGACTGACAAAAAAAAAGCTTTCTCAACAATAGTTAATTGATCCAAATATATAACCGTATTAAAAACCAATAGGCTCACATGCCGGTTTTTCTACTAAAACAATTAAACCCATTTTCCTTTTTCTTCAGAGGTTATGGAAAGTCCACTATTACTATGACATTATTTCTTATTTAAATTCCTTCAAGTGTAGTAACAGTATAGTTTAAATACCAACATCTCCATCCTATTTTATTTAACAATATGCTTATTGTTAAATATAGTATATATTTATATTTAAGAACAGTATTATAGTATGAATATTATCCTAGATGGCACAAATTTGAAAGTGCTTTAATTTTCTAATTAAATACTTTCATGTTCTAAAAAAAAAAACATAGGACAATATTGGTATAATATCTTACCACATGGAAGATCGATGGGAAGGTTATAAACAAAATATTGGCAAGTTTTAATACATACTTGACAGTCTTCTTTAGCATGGCAATTTCAGTAAAACTAAAAAAAGAAATGAGTAACGTATTTAACAGAAGACTGGTAATGCTCAAAGCCGATGAATAATCTTTACAATTAACTAGAAAAAAAAGAAGCAGCAGACAGATATTGCAGAGGAAGACTCCTGATAGGCACAACACAGGACAAGAAGTAAAAATGATCACAAGTGAGCTTATGTCGGTCAAACCTGAGGTCACAGTGTGACCCACATCTCCACTATCTGATGGAATGGTGAGAGCTTCCTGATGACTGACGTTGATGACAGGGTCGGACAGAGCAGTGTTTTTCTTCCACTAGTGTCTTGTTTTAGATGGACACTTCAAAAAAATCTCAGTTGAAAACACTTTTTATCTACTACATGCATTTTTGGAATTTTTTTTCTACAAAAATATTTACGTCATGGTACCAAAACTTTTGGTTATATCTACAAACAGAATACTTAAATTTTATTGTTTGCCTTTCAACATATGATTTATTAGGAAATAATGAAAACTCATGGTCTGTATAAACAGAGCTGTCAGAAATCATGACAATATGTATATCTGTTGTACAATGGACATGTTGTAACACAAGTCATTCCCGTCACTGTTTGTTAGAGGCCACGCCCCCCACCGTGATCTCTCTCATGCCTATCAAATGCAAGAAGTCATTAGAAAATGAGTAGGATTTGGGGGACTTTTATTTTCTGTACAATTCTCAAGTCACCCTGCTGTGTCCTTTGTATTAGGAGCTAAGGCAAGGGATGAGAGAGAAAACAGAAATGACTAAACATTACTATTTTAGTCCCTGTGAAGTAAAAACTTACATTTCAGAAAGGGGAATTAGAAGCTGGTCACAGACCATTGTGATATGAAGCTTCCTGGGTTGGTCTGGGCTCTATGAGGGAGACGGCACTTTAACGAGGCTTTGAGTGATGGCTAAACATCTGAAAGCTTGGGACAGAGGGACTGCAGATCCCAGAGGAGGGGGTCACAGGTGCTCTGCTGATGTGTGAGCATCCATGAAGATGGCAGAGGGATTTACAGCAGGTACAGCTTGAACAAGGTAGAGGGGGAGCAGCCTGTCCCCTTGGCTGGCCTCTCCTCCCACACTGGTATTCTTCTCAAAGCTTTTCCATTGATTTTGATCCTAAGCACTTAAGACTACCTTCAGCCTTGTCCTTTTTTTTTTTTTAACTTCCTAGAAAAAGACCTTGTATATACCTAACAATAACAGAGTACTTTAATTACCACACCATATGTAAAAAAGAATGATTTTAGATTAAGTCTGTCAAGAAAATTTAAAGATAACACAATCGACTTGTCTTACAAGTGAAGAATCAGATATATTTCTTGATAAAGAGAAGAATAATGAGAAAAATCATATAATTTGCCTTACATAGTAAACAGTTCTCTAGGATTATGTGAGAAAAATTAGTCTTACGTTTTGAAGGAATTTGGTCTGAATCAATGACAAATAGTAAATAAGGTTGCAATTCCTCAGGGTTACCATAATAAAACAAGTTTTTTGATAGGATACTTGTTTTGGAATTGAAACTGAGTCTCTTGCCCCAATTGGGATTATTTTGCACAAAATATATCATCTTTTGTTTGGAAACTGGCTATCTAAAAATTTTCCTTTCAATTCCACCAAGCAGTGTTGATTCTGCAAAATGAAGAAAAAGATACATGGGTTATTATGGGTGGAAGAGATTAACTTTGGTGGGTTGAGTTTCCATTTGGGAGTTCAAGAAAAAGTAAGTTAAAAATATTTCTTTCACTGAAAATCAAAGAATTTCATTGAAGAGAAATGGCTTTGTATTAGACTGGTAAAGGAATAAAGGATGAGAGGTAATGTGTGGGAGCAGGTTTGAATAAGAATAAAAATTTCTCAGCTAGATTCACTAGGGAAGTTTTACTTCTCTCAAGGATCTTTGAAATCTTGAACTTGAAAGAATCACAAGAATTGAAGCTTTTCTTGTTCCAACTATTCATCTTTATTCCCACACCATGCAAAGAAAAATCCAATTATTAAGCCCACAGTGGTAATACAATACAAAATCAGAGATTATGCAGAAAATAATTTTGGCAACTAAACATTCAAAAACCCAAGAGTTAGATATTTTTGTGCAGACACAGGAAATAAGCTTTGCAACTCTGTTCCTCTATGTATAAGGGAAGCTTATGGCTATATATGAAGAAAAAATGGAGAGCTCTGGCTGTCTTTTACAGGATATTTTAATTATATTTGGCCATTTTTATACTTTTTTATATTTTGGGCACTAATTTCTCCCCACATATAAAATAACTTTAGAATTTCAGTCTTTAATACAATAATACCAATTGTCATCATAGAGTCTATCTTTGATAGCAAAGATAAACTCATTGAAAATTTCCAGTAGGCTTTATTACAGATACCTACTTATTTATTATTCTTCCACCTTGATTTCAAATATAATTTAAGGGAATCCATGTATTTTAATTTTTTAAAATAATTTTGTTTAACCTATTCAATCCTGATACATTTTTCTTTTAATACAGTACTACTGAGCTCAATGTGTTACTCTTATGTTTAGAATTTTTGTACATAAACATAAAGAAATATTGATTGATAGTCTTATGATATGTACTTATGTGTATATTTTAATGTGTTTGGCAAAATGTATAAAATATATATGCTTTCTGAGATATCTTATATGTACCTTATATATCTCTACATAAGAAGTAGTAGAGGATATTGTGGCTGTGACATCTCTTGCCCCTCTATTGATCTTGAGGGCTGGTCAAATTTAGCTATCAAGTCCCTCCTGGAGTCTAGTGATTATCCTAAAGTTGTTTAGTCAGTAAAACAATAAAACACAGTTGCCTTTTCCTCCTGTTTCTATAAATTGCTTTCTTTCATTTATAATATCTCCATGTGAATGTGTGTATTCATATTTTGAACCACACATATAATTCCATCTGATGTTGATTTCTTACTAGGAATTGGAAAATCATTAAGCTAAGTATGAAGGGAACATTCTGTAATTCTTCTTTTACACCTGCATGTGTTAGTGAGATTTTTCATTGCTAAGAAAAGCAACTTAAAGATGAACAAATATATTTTGGCTCATGGTTGCAGAGTTTTCAGTCCAAGGTCAGCTGGCTTCCTTTCTTAGGACCTGTGGTGAGGCAGAATCTCATAGTGGAGAGAGAGTGTCCAAGCGATCTGGTCATCTCATGGTGGTCTGTTAGAAGAGACAGAAAGGAAGGGGCCCTGGAGAAGATATGCCTTCCACGGTACATCCCCAGTGACCCACTCCTACAACTAGGTTTCTCCTCCTACATTTCCCACCACCTTCCTATGAAATACTCAGTCTATCAGTAATTGATCCAATTAGGAGATTAGGCCCCTTCATGAGCCAATCATTTCCCCAAATCCCCACATCTGGAACATTACTGCACTGGGGACCAAGCCTTCAATACATGAGCCTTTGGGGGACAATCTAGGTCCAAACCATAACACTACAATTTATTCCTATTTTTTAAATCCTGCATAAAAATACATATATATATTTCCACAGAAGTTACAAAGGAAAAGTTACATTTTAAAATATAAAATGCAGAGCTTCCAATCACTCCTGCAAGGTAGGCGGGCCTGCGACCCACCGGCAGAAGAGGAGCAGCGGCCTGCTGAGAGGCAGAGCCGCCCCCTCCCCCTGCGCCGGCAAGGTAGATGGAACTGTGACCACCCACAGAACAGGCCCAGCGGCCTGCTGAGGGGCAGAGCCGCCCCCCACCCCCCGCGCCTGCCAGGTAGGCGGAACTGTGACCACCAACAGAAAAGGCCCAGTGGCCCGCAGAGGGGCAGAGCTGCCAACCACTCCTGCAAGGTAGGCGGGCCTGCGACCCACCAGCAGAACAGGTGCAGTGGCCTGCTGAGAGGCAGAGCCGCCCCCTCCCCCCATGCCTGCAAGGTAGACGGAACTGTGACCACCAACAGAACAGGCCAGAACTGCAACCGACAGACAGAACAGGCCCAGTGGCCTGAGGAAGGGTAGAGC
>NW_025999991.1:2677678-2705338 GCF_001458135.2 Marmota marmota marmota | reverse complement strand
AGAGAAGGGAAATTGCATGCATGGAAATGGAAGGAGACCCTCAGAGTTATACAAAAGTACAAGAGGAAGTGAGGGGAAAGGGAAAAATAATACAAGGGGGACAAATGAATGTCAGTAGAGGGGGCAGAGAGAGAAGAGGCGAGGGGAGGGGAGGGGAGGGGGGATAGTAGAGGATAGGAAAGGCAGCAGAACACAACAGACACTAGTATGGCAATATGTAAATCAATGGATGTGTAACTGATGTGATTCTGCAATCTGTATATGGGGTAAAAATGGGAGCTCATAACCCACTTGAATCAAAGTATGAAATATGATATATGAATAACTATGTAATGTTTTGAACAACCAAGAAGAAAAAATTAAAAAATAAATAAATAAATAAATAAAATATAAAATGCTACAATTTTCTATCTAGCATTACTGAGTTTCTCATTGACGTCCTTATGTCCTTGTAGTTGGGATTCCTGTGTTGCAAGTTATTTGCTGCAAAGCCTGAACTTTCAAGAAGGATGTCTGCAGATCTGAGTGTGAGACGGAGGACTGGTGGGCACACGTGCACAAGGAGACCAGGTAAGCACACCACAAGAAGGCAGCAGAGGGTAGCTGAGAATCGGGAATTGGGAGCTTTTGCCAGAGGAAGTGCCCTCTTTCCTCCTGGTGGAGTGTGTGGATTTGAGTGAGTGAAGAGTTGTATGTCTTGTTCCTCCTGGATAAAGACCACTAATCCATATACTGTAGCGATTCCATGTCAACATCATTCATTTGCTGTGATGCTGCCCTGTGTCCTGAAGTTCTGCATTTAAAGAGCCTGGTCTGGGCAGGTAGTCTCTCAGCCACAAGCCAGGACACATACAAGTCCCTGGAACAAGGAGTGGGCGCTCCAGGCAATGTGAAGGTATGTTAGTGAAGGGGTGTGTTTTATTGCTGTGACCAAAGTAGCTGACGAGAGCAACTTAGAGGAGCAAAAGTTTATTTGGGCTCATGGTTTCAGAGGCTCAGTCTGGTGTCAGTAGTATACATCACTCTGGGCCTGAGGTGAGGCAGAATGATCATGGTGGAAGGGCCTGGCAGAGGAAAGCTACGCGGCTCAGGCAGCCAGAAAGCATTGAAAAAGATGGAGGAGTCAGGGGACAAGACGTAGTCTCCAAGGGCATACGGCCAGCGACTTACTTCTTCTAGCCCCACCCCTATAGTTGTCTACAGTCACCACTCAGTGTTGCATTCAAATTGTTAATATAGCAAATGGATTAATCCACTGATCAGGTTTCAGCTTTCACAAACTGATTATGTCACCGCTGAACATTCCTGCACTGC
The DNA here is from genome assembly GCF_001458135.2 of Marmota marmota marmota. Classification (NCBI taxonomy): domain Eukaryota; kingdom Metazoa; phylum Chordata; class Mammalia; order Rodentia; family Sciuridae; genus Marmota; species Marmota marmota. Next base: position 2,704,024 of record NW_025999991.1, on the reverse strand, counting down.
CTGTCACATAAGCTTATTGGAGGGCAGCTCGTATCCAGACCATAATAGAAGGCAGGTGGGGAGAAAGCCACCACCCCCCAGAGCAGAATCCAGTATGTAGAGTTCACAGCTCTCAGCCTGGGTTTCATTTGTAAATGACATTCCTTCTTTTGGAAAAGAAGTTATGAATTATAAGAAAGGTCCTTTTTTGTTTTTTTTTTTTTTTTGTAATTACCAAAGTTTTCTATCATAAACATGTATTGAACTTCCTTCCACCTAGAAAATTTTACCTAAAAACATAAAATCACTAATGTAATATAATATCACTAATAAAATCCACTATCGATAACACTGCACTTGTTTTTAATAGATCATACTTTTTAATTCTGTCACTGGTTTTTTTTTTTTAAACGCTGCAAGGTTTTCCTGCTTAATTTAATCTCATAGGTGAGTACATAGAGTCACACTGAATTTTATAAACATTTGTTGTCTCTTACAGCCTTCCAAGCCCTGAGTCTATTATATATTATTATAATTAAACAACTGATATTTTATGCAGAAATATAACAAAGAAAATATGCATGAATTTACGAAGTCAATAAAATAAGGTACATAAACATTATTGTTTTCTGTCAGTTTACATTTGACAATTTATCTCAGATTTGCTCCTAATTTGCTACAGAAGAGACAAATAACTTCCATTTTCAAATTTATTGCTTTAATTGACAAATATTATATGCATATCAAAACTTGCTTTGACATATGTACATATTATGGATTTACTAAATCAAGTCGATTAACTTATGCATTGCTTCACATACTTGTCTTATAGTGAAAATATATAATAATTCTGAGAAATTTTTAAGTATTTTATATGTGGAATCTAAAAAAGACAAAATCATAAAAGGGGAGAGTACAATGGTGGTTATCATGGGCTGGGGCTGCAGCACTGGATGTGAAGGTAGAAACATGTGCATCAAAGGATATAAACTTTTGGTTAGATGCAAGGAATGCATTCAGGAGATCCTTGTACAGCATAGGACTATCATTAATACCATTCATTAGTACCATTAACATTTGACTATCATTAATACCATTTCAAGTACTGTGCACTTGAAAATTGCTAAGGGAGCAGTAAAATCATTCTTTGTATCACTATTTTTTTTTCTAACAAGAACATAGCAGCCTCAGCCACCCAATTATTTTAATGCCATATTTGTAGAATAAATGTAAACTCTCTAAACAAATTAATATTTCTTCAAAGGAGTATTCTATAAAAATTCAAATTCCATTCATTATAAATCTCCTGTTTTATTGTTATGTCAAAACTTTGATCCTAAAATATTAGAATGTGCAAGAGAGTAGGGAAAAAATGGTTACTTTAGAACCAAAGTGCTTGTAAAACAGGCTTGGCTCCAGGGGGACATGAGAGCATTTGCCAGGCGAGTCTGCCGAGACCCCAGTGGCTGGCCCTGGAAGCAGGCCTTCTGTGACTTGTCCTCTGGAATTGCTCAGTCTGATGAGGCACACATTTGCTCACATTGCATTCAGGCATTTTCTTGGCCCTGTACCCAGGATAAACAGAAACCAGAATAGGAAAGAATATATGACTACTGCTCTCAGTAAATCTAGAATGGAGGAGGGAAAAGGAAGGCACCAAATCTTGTCTTTTAACTGTGCATGTGATGCTGAAAAATAATTGAATTCTAAAGTTGCTAAGTGATGTTTTCCTGTTGTTCACATCTTTCGAAGCTGCTTGGGCACACCTTGGACTTGAATATCCTCCAAGTTTACACATGTAAGGAAATGATAGGAAATTAAGAACTCTAAAACACTAAAGATATTAACTGTGATAATTTAAAAAATATGGAACTGAATACTTGTTGACATTTTCTGTAACTGAAGCATGTGAATGTGTGCAACTTGTCAATATGTGATTAACTTATCAAAACTTGAATTTTTTTTCCATGGGAATATTATTTCATAAATTTGGATAATTAACTGAAAACATTTCAGTTTCTCACATTGTGTAATTAATCTTCTACAAATTTTAATATTAGCTCCCGGTTCTACAAATGTTAATGTTTTATGTAATTTGGATAAATGTGCTAGCCATGTGCATGTTCAATCAACTTAACAGCTATTCATGCTCTACAATCCTTAGCATAAGAGGCACTGTCAGGTAGGACAGATGTTTTCATTCAAATTAGAATCATCTGAGGAGTTGTCATACCCCTGCTGTAAGCCCCAGACCAGACTAGTGTACTTGAGACTTTTAAACACGTAATCTTAAATGTAGCTTCTGCGTTTGTGCTGTCTAGAAATTCTCTTCTCAGAGGCAGGGAGGGCCTTGCCTGAGATCCCTGCAGAGACCAGCACTTGCTAGCAGGGAGAGGTAGGGTGAGCCACAGGGACCACAGAACCGCCTTGTGGTTCCTGGCCAAAGTCTGCCTGGGGGGAGGCCACACAGGAATGTGGAGGCTGCTCAGTTGGAGGAAGATAAAGTGGAATCGAGATTTGACCTCCAATGCTTGACTCCTCTGACATAAACTCATCTTGGTGGTGCTATTCCCCAAAAGTCCCCACAATTATTTTGTCTATTTCTGTGTTTATTGAGCATCTTGTAGGTGTCAGTATTGGAGCTGAGGTTGAGTCCCAATAGAACCAGTAGCTACTTCCTTCACGTTCCAGAGAAATCCATTTCAACCGTTTCTTCTCTACTTTTCTTTATGAATAAAAGAGCACTTATGCCATTAAAGGGGATGCTTTGCTACTGACTTGCCAAGGGAATACTGAAGGAACATATTTAGAGTCTAGCAGAGGGTCTGGCAGGTGTTGATGGAGACAAGAGCCTCTATATGCAGCAGTAGAAGCCTCTTATCTATGAAGCTCCAAGGTTATACCAGGAATAAAGGACCATGGATTAAGCCAGGAAGGGGTGGGTTAGAGCATGCCCTTGATAATTTTGTGTCTGAATCTCCAAGTACAGGCACCTGTTTTTGTTGCAGATATATTAGTGGATCCTAGAGCATGCCCGATACATAGCAGTTACCTAATAACGTTTGGTGGGTTGAATTAAGTGGAACTTATCCACTCATGCCAAATGTGAAGTCAAAGCTGACAGCCCTGAAGAAAAGACATGGTGCATGTGGCAAGCTTTTCTTGACTGGTTCGGAAGGATGCATTGGAGAAATCAGCAGAAATGGTGCTGATGAGATGGGAGCCCAGAGTGTAGTGAAAGGTCCTGAGCATGGTACAGCTGCTGGGGTTTAATAGGATTTGTAGTGGTCCCAGGGTAGGAAATTTGCCTGCATCTCTTTTACTGCATGACTGATGGCCGTGTGAGCAGGCAGTGACAGTGGAGTGCTGTGGGTTTTCTCTGTGCTCTGGGAGTGCTGGTGGGGATGGGTAAGCTGCCAGAATTTCCACTTTCATCCAGAACAATCTGCATTCTGATGACTGCGTTCTTCTGGGCCTGTTATTAGCTTTTCCCCTTCAATTATTTACTAAGTGTATAAATACTTGTCAGAATATGGACATGTGTTCCTATGGTATTCAGAAACCAAATTCTCCAGTCCCTCATTATCTTAGAAACTTGTTCACAGAATTTGAACTCCAAATGCAAATGGAGATGTGGGAAATTACTACTGTCCTCGAGGCATTGTGTTTTATGAGTGTGTCATGATTCTGAAGTGCAATATTTCATGTCTTCAATAGAAAATTATTCAGCATGTTGTGGGAGAAGTTGGGGGTGCTGTGTTTCAACAGAAATTTATAAGACATTTTAATTATAAATGATAAGTATGATGAATTTGTTGAGTTTTTAAGGAAAAGTTAACACAATTTACATAGCTTTAAGATTTTACATTTTAAATTTTAAAATACATGCTAGCCACTTTTCATTAAATATGACACTTGCATTTTTATTTTATTTTATTTTTTTCACTGTACTGGGAATTGGACCTAGGGATGCTCTACCACTAAGCTATATCCCTAGCCCCTTTATATTTTATTTTGAAACTGGGTTTTGCTAAGTTGGTAAAGCTGGCTGAACTTGTGATCCTTCTGCCTTGGCCTCCCATGTCTCTGGGATGGTAGACGTGTGTCACCACATTGGTGATATTTGAGTTATCGTAGAGCTTTCAGTGTTTGACACTTACAATGCTATGGAGGAATAAGTGGTCCAGATTAAAAAGGGTCATAGGGCAGAGAATTCAAGATATTGGCAAAAAACAACTGACGTCTGAATGAAGCAAGTAGTGCCATTTGTCATATCAATATTTTTGGGTGATAGCATCCCTGGTGTCACCTGAAGAACATAGGCCTGGAAACAAAGACATTTGGTCCTAACCTCAATTTCTCTGTGTGATGATGGAGAATCTCTTGCCTGGGTTTTCCTATTTGTGAAATTAGGATGATGTCAGACTTCTGGGAATGGAGTGAGGCTCAAGGAAAATAACATATGTACTTTGAAATAGCCCAGGCATAATACTAATTGTCAATCATAAGACTATCCTTTCTAAACAGCAGTGAGGGCAGTGGACATTTGAAAGGTATGTGGCAGTGGGCTCAGGGGTGCTGCTGTCTGGGCCAAGGGGCAGCCAGGACCACTGGTAGGTTCTGCTCTTGCCTGATCTCTCGCTGTGACTTGGTTTGATCGTTGACTGTCCCTCACTGCAGAACCAATGGACACATCTCTGCTGAAGTGTCCACAGAGCAAAACCAGAACAAAAGTTTCTCCCTTGAAAAATACAGGAAACCAGGTGTAAGTGACTTAATCTCAACATGAAGTTATCTACAACTTTGTCTCCCGAACCCCAGGACTAGCAATTACAATTTAGAAGTGTCTATCTACAATGCTAAAGAGTTGTTTTGTGGGGTATTAGGATCATCATCATCATCATCATCATCATCATCATAAATATTATTTTGCAATGTTATTGTCAATTGAACTTTGGATTTCACTCTTCTAGGTCTCATTCCATTTCTTCCCTTCAAACTTTTCAGTTCCTTTTGTAGGACACGGCCAAGGATCTGGCCTTTTCTTGGTATACCTTTGTAGAGTAGAGAATACTCCCAGGGAAAAAAATAATTAATAGGCCAAAATGAGAAGCAGTATATATGAAAAAGGAAATAGTTTATATATAACAGATATCACCTACGGTGTATTAGTGGTGAAAGGAGAGTTCTTTAGAAAATGGATTTAAAAAGAATCGTTATTTATAACTTAAAAACAAATGTTTGGGCCTAGCTCATATCACATGTAAAAATCAACTCCAGCCATATTGAGAGGTTAACAAAACCTAAAGTACTGTTTTCACCATAAAACATAGTGAGTGTAGTTTATTATAACATAAGGTGACGAGGAATTCCAGTCACCCCGATTTGACCATTATGTAATGTGTATGTATATTGAAACATCACACTTGACACCACAAATATATACCATCATTATGTTTCAATTAAAAAAAAAAACTAGCTCTGTGATATCAGAGACCATTTCTGTCTATTAAGGATCTGTATTCTCTATCATCACCAGTGTTCACCACACGGCAAAAGAATAGCAAATATTTTCTGAGTGAAAAAGAAAAAAGTTAAGGTATTCACTCATTGTATCTATATGGGAGGATTTCTTAACACAATAAAGCACTATATATTAAATATCAACTTTTAATAGTAGACTATATCAAATAAAATGTGGTGTGTGTGTGTGTAATAAGTTTCCTCTTAATTCTTGTTGGAACATGGCTGACGCTGGGGTAGCACTGTCCCCCCTGCTCCCTGCTCTTTGAACCAGAAGGTCCCATGTAGAATGCTGGATAAAAGACGAAACATGGCAGGGCCAATAAAAATGTGAAGAAAAACACTTTCTCATTAATAATTGGAGAAATACTTTTGAGATCACAGTTGGTTGTTGTTATTTCATGCTGATTTGATTAGCAAAATATGAAGAAGACTTGAATTAATATTTTAAATATTGGAGAAGATGTGCATCAAAAAAGAGAATTGTTGAAGAGTAAATTTGCAACCATTTTATGTTGTAAATTTGCTATTTTAACAAATTTAAATTTATGTTATAGAAATTTAACACTCCCATAGCTTAAAACCTAGCGACACTTAATTCATATTTATGTATATCTATGCTTACATGTATATTGTTTGCACATGCATGCTTCCATGGTTGGGGAGTGAAGGCTTATGAGGTAGATATCCTTAGCAGTCTGTTTCACTATGGAAAGTGACTGATATTATTCCTTTATTTGGGTTCACTGAAGACAGAGAAAACAATGTGGATCAGGCATTAGAGAATCTGAGTGAGTACTATACTAATGTGGGTCATTTCAAGCTGGGCTAACTAAACTTTCTCATTGTTATCCCTCAGTCACAGAGGGCATAAGATAACTGATAGATTTTACATTTTTGTGATGGTCAAGTTAGATAGTGTATATTTTTACATGACATAAAATAAAGCAATGTACCAATATACCAAAACATATTTACTTAGCTATATATTAATTAAATGCAAACATGAATCAGATATGTATCTTATCCTCATACATATTTTTATGATTGTAATAAGATTTATACAGAAATAACTATGGAAGAAGACTAAAAGTCAGAAATGAAAGTAGACTTTAGCTCTCATGGACATGATTATAAAAAGCCAGTTGTTAATATTTGAATTTTGTATGTAGCAAACAAGAAAAATATTATTTACTCCTAATATGTATGCCTACATTATAAAAACAGTTTTCCCTTAAAAAACTGATGGATTTTAGTAGGAATAACTATTGCTATTATCAAACAAATACTTATTTAATATCTTGTTATTGGAATAGCTTGCTAGATTTCTACTCTTAGTATTACTAGTAATATAGAACAATGTTAATAATATTTTAAATTACTTCAAGCTATTTTCTCTTTCCTTGCATAGTGCTGATAATTTACAAAGGTTAGAATTGACTTATATGTTGCTGTTGCTAATAGTGGAGATGGTGGACTCTTTGTGCTAGTTTTTCAATAGCACGTAGACAAGCGGTTTATTGGTATTGCTTGTTAAATCACAGTGTCCCACCTTCCTTGTGGAGACTCTTTATAAGTAGTTAAATTTTTAGTCTCAGATTGAATTTGCAATCAAAATCAGGGTCTCTTTGTGTGTGTTGCTGAATGGTTAGGGGAATAGGATTTTTAAAAGCAGAAGAAAGGGGGGGAAAAAAAAGGTCCTTGTAGTTTCAGCAATGTCCTTTCAGTGACTTGAATCTACTTCTCACTATCTATTTCTGGACCTATAAAAATCCCAGGGACTTTCACCTAGCAAAACCAGACAGCATGAACAGATCAGATATGGTGATATAATTAAGAACATGTCCATAAAAATCAGCCAAGAACCAAATCACTGTTTTTATATATGTACCTTTAGTTAATTAATTGATTGATTGATTTTATGTGGTGCTGAGGACGGAACCCAGTGCCTCGCACATGCTAGTTGAGTGATGTACTGCTGAGCTACAACCCCAGCCCCATTATTTTGGTTTTTTTTATTCTTTTTTTTTTTAAATATTTATTTTGTAGTTTTCGGTGGACACAACATCTTTGTTTGTATGTGGTGCTGAGGATCGAACCCGGGCCGCACGCATGCTAGGCGAGCGCGCTACCGCTTGAGCCACATCCCCAGCCCCTTTTTTTTTATTCTTGATAAAATTCCTCTTGAGGAATCTGGAGATTTTATAGAACTCTGAAAAATCCAACCCTTTCTTTCTTTTTGACAGATGGTTAAGGCTTCTTTCTCCTGTGTTAAATTTTAATTTAGGATCCCAGGTATTAGAATAATATTCAAATCTGGGGAGTACTCCAAGGCTGCATCCTGTCATTTTAACTGTCAATCAAGTGTACAGGGCCATGTGTGAGGAGGAGGCTATGGAGCCTGGGTCCTGACCCTCTGCAGGGGCCTGGCTAGATCCTCTTGGCAGCATATGCTAAGGGATTTATCATGTGAAAACAAAAACAAAAACAAAAACACTCTAGAAATCAGATATCTATTTCTGAGTTAAAAACAAAACTTTAACCAAAGACTCGACCTGTATTAGTTTTCTTATCTATGATATTACAGAGTTATTTGTAACTATTATTATTTACAAGGTGTTTTGAAATATTTTAAGGAATGTAGTACATGGATGTGAGAGAGTTTGATGAACATATTTTCCTGGTTTAAAAATGCCTCCAGATTACATTTTAGACTATCTTATTTTATACTTCAATTGATATTCCTTTTTCTTTTGGGAAATTAAATCATCCTTTAATTATCAGTTAAAATAGGAAAGAAATAATTTCTTGGTACATACTGTATTGAGCAACTATCACTTAATAGCAAAAGAAAGGTTTGGTGAGAGCAGAGAGTAGACTAAACATATTTTAAGAATAACAAATGCATTAATGCAAAAAGTGAGGCAAAGATACCACTTATCTCACATGAAACATGATTATATCCTGACAATACCAGAAATTTGGTCAATAAATAAAAAAGAACAAATATAATAATGCCAATTTTGGTGGTAAGAGTCATAGATATAAAAATAATAATTTTAATATTCTATTAACATTAATAATAATGATTAACTAGTAACAGAGGCATATCAAGAAAAGAAACTGATATTGACATTTAAATTCAATATTGATAATAGATATTAGGAATTGCAGAGTCAACACATTTAACAATTTTTTTTTTCCTGACCAATCAGGAATTGTGTATCTCAAGATAGGCAGGTATCCTTTGAAAACTCAATAGTATTTTATAACATCCTGCCACTGGCAAAGAGGCATAGGTCAGGGTTTGTGTTCTAAAACTTACCTGTGAATCCCAACATTTTCACTGAGCCTCACAGAATTCTCTTTGATCCTGAGTATACACTTTCCTGTTTTTCATCCAGTATTTTCAGTTAATTTTCACTCTTGACCTCTATATACAGTTTTACTTCTAAACCTAGAGAATTACTCTGTGCCACATGTAAAATAAATTCACCAGAAAATATTCTTGAAAGATACTCAAGAACTATTCCAAATATCACTTGTTTTTTATCTTGTTACTTCTTGATTGACCTTTTCTTAATTTTTTTATTCTTTAATTTCTCTTTTGTCTATTTGTTTCACCATGGGGTCAACTACATAACGAATGTATGACATTCTTAATAAAATTAATGGCATTGTTTTATTTAATCCAGAGAGATGATTTATTTAAAAAATGGATATGAAAATTTTGCCACTGGAAAGTTGGAACAATGGCACTGTTCTCTCTTCCTCTGGCTAAATACATACAGTACACTGGGAATTTTATTTAAAGCAAAAACAATACTCTGAAATGTGGAGAGAAGACAGCGGACGAAGACTCTAGAAACTGAAGACATGTGTCCTATTCTCCAGAGTTTTCTTCTTGCTAATACCTCCTGGATACTGGGAGCTGAAGAAGCTATCCACCTAGATAAACCAGCAAATACAGGAAAAACTCAAACCAAACCAACCAAAAGGCTTCCTCTAGCCAAAGAGTCAGGAAAAGAACAAACTGACGAGACAGGACTCTGTGAGACGATAACCTTCCTACTCCAGCCAGACAGCTCAGAGAAACCCTCCTCTGCCCATGCTGGGAAAGGCTAAGTAAGGAGACCTTCTAGCTTCTCCAGCTGAGAGGTGGTGGCCAACGTCATGTCAGGATGCTGCCAGAGAAGGCCAAGGAAGGAGCTGGAAACTAAATCAATAAAGCCCCTCTCTAGGGTGCTCCCTATGGAGCAGCCTAAACTTCCACTCTGCCTAGGAGTAAAGGGAACCCTTGGCTTCTCAGCAAAGCTCGGCCCTGAAGTGGGCAAGAACTGACTACTCCCTATAGGAATCAAGAAAAAAAAAAAAAAAGGCAGAAACACACACTGATGTTTTATTAGTCAAAACATGAAAATGAACATGAATGCATTTTAACAAATAATGGTAGTCACTAAAAAAAGGGAATCTTTGAGTTAAGGAAAACTTTCCTGAAAAAATTTATTATGTTAAAACAATGTACTAACAGGAATAGCATGAGTCTTGTAAAATATAACCAACATAATCGACATAGACACATGTACTAATAAAGCTGAAGGTCTTCAAAGAAAAGGGAAAAATCCCTTCATCACCCAGAATAAATGTTCAAGGGAAGGAAAATTAGATATATATTGAACATCACTTGATGACTTTTATGCAAAATGGAGAAAAAAAATAACTAGAACACTCAAGGAAAGAATATAAGAAAAAAAACTTAATTGTATCCTGCCAAATTATTGCCCATATGCAAATCTATATGGACTTACCTAAAGGGAACATTGTTTTAAGGAGCCCTTCTGAAAGAACTTTGGAATCTGACACAGAAGAAAAGTCTAAGTTTACCTTTTTCTAACTGTATGACTTTCTCTATCAAACTGTAATTTTGTTTACACTCAGTATTTTTAGACTGAAAGATGACTTCAATAATACCTACCCCACTGGATGGTGTGATAACTATATTAGATAGCAAATAACCTGCTTACACAGTTCCTAAAATGATTTGCTCACCACATTTTTTTCTGGTGAGATAAATTGTCACTAAAAGAAAGAACAGGGACAGATGTATGCCTCGACCTACACTAGGAATTGTTTTTCAGTTGGCTTTTCACTTTGCATTAATGTAATTCCTGTTAGATTAAAAACCTCAACAATGGTTCCCTGACAGATTTCTGACCTTCCCACCTATAGAGTTCCACAGTTTTTGGCTTCCTTGTTAGCACTGAGAACTGACAGGATTGTGGAAATGTCTGCTGTTTTTCAGAGCTATAGTAGCTAGCAGGCCTACAGGTTTAGTTTTGATTACTGCACTATATGAGTTTTCTTTTTTTTTTTTCTTTTTTGCTCATGAGAGTAAAGTGTTCCTATAGGCCAATGGTTTCTGAAAATATCCATTGTAGGGCTGAGATGAAGCCCAAGTTTGCTGATTTCACAGGGTGTGGGATGGAAGCTGGAAAAGCTCAAACTCTGGGACTGTGGCCAATATACGACTAATGACCTGCGACACTTAAAGTGAGGAGAAATGGGAGCATTTCAAGCCAGGATGTGAGTCAAGCCAGTTTGGCTCAGCAAAGTCATCTGTAATGTCCAAATCTCACTTCTGCCATGACCAGCACAGCCAAACTAGTAGTTTCCAGTGAGGGGCGATGGAAGATTGGAAGAATTAAAGAGTCTACACATGCAGACCTTGAAGATAAAACAGCTGGGGTTGAGTAGAATGCTGCTCTCTGATGGAGAAATAGGTTTTAAGAATTACTCCGGCAATCTTGATTATATATGTCTCTAAGATTAAAGACTATTTAAGCATTATTCTTTGTATTCATGAAAGTTACAGAGTTAGCAACAGTATGCAGCTATTTCCTGAGACACATTCTACAGTTGCAGTGTGCAATGTTAAGAGCATTGTGCAGCTCTCAAGAAAGTCCATTGTTTAAAGTTACTAATTCATGGGCAGATTCAGGAGCAGTGGAACTGGTGAACCATTGTGGTCATCTTAGAAAAGAAGTTCCTTCATTCCCAGGAGCTGCTGTGCCTGAGAAAAAGGCTGAGGCTGATAAGACTTTAGCAACGAGGACATCTCCATAGCAACCTGACATCCTATGCCTTTGCACAGAAACTTTCCCAGTCACCAAGTATGCCACAGCCATGAAGTCATCAGGGACCCCAATCTAAGACACTGGTCTCCCGGTCACTTTCACCACTCTCTACATACTTCTTTTTTTAAAATTATTATTTATTCTAATTTGTTATACATGGTGGCAGAATGCAATTCATTTCGTATTACACATACGGAGCACAACTTTTCAAGACACTGATTGTACACAGTATTTTTACACCATTCTTGTCTTCATACATGTACTTAGGGAAAAGATGACTAACTCATTCCACAATCATTCCTACCCCTTTGCCCCCTCTTTCCCCTCCCTCCCCTTTGCCCTATCTAAAGTTCCTCCATTCCTCCCATGCTCTCCCCCATTGTCATTATGAGTCAGCATCCTCATATCAAAAAAAAAAAATTTGTCCTTTGGTTTTGGGGGATTGGCTTGCTTCACTTAGCATTAGAGTATCCAACTTTATCCATTTACCTGCAAATGCCATGATTTTATTCTCTTTTAATGCTGATTAATGTTCCATTGTGTGTGTGTATATGTATCAATCAAAGTTTCCCTATTCATCTACCGAAGGGCATCTGGGTTGATTCCACAATTTAGCTATTGTGAATTGTGCTGCTATAAACATCGATATGACTGTGTCCCTGAAGTATGCTGTTTTGAAATCCTTTGGGTATAGACTGAGGAGTGGGATAGCTGGGTCAAGTGGTGGTTCCATTTCCAATTTTTCAAGAAATCTTCATACTGCTTTCCAGATTGACTGAACCAATTTGCAGTCCCATGAGCAATGTATGAGTGTGCCTTTCTCCCCACATGCTCACCAACACTTATTGTTGTTTGTGTTCTTGTTAGCTGCCATTCTGACTGGAGTGAGATAAAATCTTATAGTAGTTTTGCATTTCTTTAATTGCTAGAGATGCTGAATATTTTTTTTATATGTTTAGACAAAGGTGCCAAAAACGTACATTGGAGAACAGATAGTCTTTTCAACAAATAGTGCTGGGAAAACTGGATGCATTCTAAGTAGACTTGAAAAGAAAATTTGTAAATTTAAAGAAATTAGAGGGACTTCTATAGAATGTGATAAGAATATATATAAATTAAGGGCCCTAAGGCAGGGAGATGAGATGTTCTAATGTTGGATAAAATTAAACAACAATAAATTAAAAATTGAAGAGAACTAGAGCCTGGAAGAAGACCCAATAATACATGAATTCCCTCTGGTGGTCAGTGCAGTAGAACCAGTGGACACTCTCAGCTCCAGTGTGATGTGGCAGCATGTTGCCCCAGGATTCATGTTCCCGTGCCCTGACTCAGATACAGAGGGGTACACTCCCCTAAGAGCACCTTCTGAACCACGGTTTGTCAGATGGGGCTACCTGTCCTGTTCTATGTGTCGTGGAGAATCGAGGAATGATTAGACTAGTGATTAGTCGGACCCTCTGACATCAGAAGAAACTAGGGAAGCAGGTGGCATTAGCAGTCTGGGTTCTTGTCCATCTCTCACCCTCAGAAGCAGGGTTGAGAAGTGGTCCTAAGGGGCAGAATCAAAAAACAGGAGAATGGCAAAGATTACTTTGCCATTTCTAGTACGCCATTGGTGGTAGAAGAAATATTGAGAGTCCACTGCTTGCTGTTATAGGAAAAGCTGTTAGAAAGATTACCCCAGTGGTGAATTTGATGGAGAAACAGAGGGGGTGGGTGTCGTGGCTACTGTCACAGCTCTAGCACTGGAAAAGTATGAGACAAATGGCACCTTAAAGATTATGGAATCAGGAGGCAGATGCTGAGCACCATTGGCTTTTTGTTATAGAATATGACAGGCTGGGTGATTAACAACAATTGAAAATGTGTCTGTAAAGCTTGCAGAACATGAAAGGGGCATCCCTACCTGGGCTCTCTGTCTCTCTCGTTCCACTTTTCAGGGACTTGTCCACTGAAAAATGTGAGGTTGTGTCTCCCAAACCTGTATATTCTTAGGGCCAGACTACAACTAAGGAACCATCTGGCCAAGACTTCCCCATTTCCCAGCCACACCTCGTAGATATCCACGTGTGGTCTTTCCCACAGCACTAGTGGGCATTTCTGACACACACATGGGTTCTGGCACCCAGAAGGTCACCTCTATCCTTTAGAAGATAGGGTGCTCACATGGAAAGCAATTCAAGGATGAGGTTTCCTACTGAGCTCCTCCTGGGACACATCCCCTTATCCTTCTCCCTAGGAAGCTGGGGAAAGTGATTTAGCCACACTGTCACTCCAGCTTCCAAGTCCCAACAGAAACCTCTGGATCTGCTCCTCTTTGGTTTTCTTGTCTGAGACAGTCAATGTGACCTCCTTCTATTCATTCTCCCAAATTAGTTTCACTAACAGTGAAAAGTCAGCCTGTCCCTCTGGTCTCCTGTGGAGCCAAAGTTGCTTCTGCAGTGTTTCTCTCTAAATCAACCCACTAGCAACTTCCAGACCCCCTGGGTCTCACACAGGTTGCGTTTCACAGCTCACAAAAGAGTTTCTCAAAATCTCAATACATACAAAGAAGCCTATTTTTCTTTCTGTTGATGTATGATGAGAAATTTGACTTCAGAATCTTGGCAATGTCCCACATAAACAAATGCTTGTTTCACTAACTCTAGTCAGTCATCCAAAGACAAAGGGACCCCTGGTTGGTGACTCTATAGAATTCCTAATTTCAAGACCTGCAGAAGTTGAATCTGTGTTCCTCTGCCACCTGCAAGGCTGGCAGCCTGTTTAGACAGCATAGTCTCAAAGTTTAGCTCAGTAACCTGTTCCTCCACAGACTTTGCTAAAAAGCAGTGGTAACTGGGGCTCTTTCCAGATGGCATCTCAGGGCAGATGCATTTACCCTCATCTGCTGACAACCCATCCACCTGGAACCCCTCACTAAGCATTACCCTTGTCTTTGATCACCACCTCCCTCCACACATCTCCCCCTGGGGTAACGTGTGGCCTTGATGGTGCACACAGTGGCGAGAAAATCCTGGTCTCTTGCCTAATTTGGGAAAACTCTGGCATAACTATCCAACCCCTGAGCCTTCTACGAAGGCATGTCAAGCCTCCATTGTGATTGCAATGCAAGGTAGCTTCTTTGGCTTCCCACTACTCCTGCTCTCACTCCGCCACTGACGCATCCCACTAAACACACCTACCTCCGGAAAACCTTTGACATAGAATTCTCCATCTCAGTGTTTATTTCCCAGGAGCTGATTCTAAGATGGTTGGTATCAGAAGTAGTCCTAAGTGGCAGAATCAAAAAATAGGAGAATGGCAAAGATTACTTTGCCATTTCTATCGTTGGTGGGTAGAAGAAATATTGAGAGTCCACCGCTTGCTGTTATAGGAAAAGCTGTTAGAAAGATCACCCCAGTGGTGAATTTGATGGAGAAACAGAGGGGGTGGGTGTAGTGGCTACTGTCACAGCTCTAGCACTGGAAAAGTATGAGACAAATGGCACCTTAAAGATTATGGAGTCAGGAGGCAGATGCTGAGCACCACCGGCTTTTTGTTATAGAATATGGCAGGCTGGGTGATTGACAACAATTGAAGACGATCTGTAAGAGCCAGAGGACTTTCCTAATAACACTTACTGAAATGCTAACTCTGTAGCCAGAGAGAAGACATAGCAGAGAAAATGTTCAGGATCTAATTGTGAGAGCAGGCCTGTGTTAACTCTTTTCATCTCTCAGATGGCACCTGGGCCATAGGAATACTCTACAGAGCATTTTATGGTGTCTTTATGTCAGTGGTACAGTGTTCAGTTAACCTGATTGCATAGGCAAGAAGTGGCACCTATGTAGAAGCCCTTGATACCTGTATTCTACAGGATAGGAAATAAGTACAATGGAAATACCAGTCACTCTGGTAAGGATCTAGTAGGTTTAAGATATGTTTGGACTTTCCTTCCCAGGTAACAGCAGAATATTGAAGCTCACATTACTGGAGACTAAAAAATGAAGCACAGAGCCAGGATAACCAATTTGGGTTTAAGCTGCCACACATTTGGTGTATAGACATTCTGCTCTTACTTTCTTGATGGGTGCATACAGGTACCTCAGTTTGACTGTGTCAAGAGTGGCAAGGTAGACCTCTTACTCCAAAGTTGAGGTTGGTTAAACTTTGACTCCAGCTGGTTACTCTTCAAGGAATTGTCTTGAATTTGCTAACTCTTCTAACCTCAGGTAGTTCTCGGTACTTTATCTGAAATATCCAAGTATAGATACATTGTCAGCTCAAGAATTTGGTGCTACTGAGGAGTGAAATGATGTGGAGCCATTGTAACTAGGTAGTAAATGGAGTTCTGTTGAACTGGTGATTTCATCTGATCTTTGTGAAGGTTCAGTATGTGTACATTTAAATAAGGAAAAATGGTACAAGGCAGAGAAAAAAGGATACCAGTGACTCACCTAGGAAGCCCATAGTAACGCTAGGGATTGAGGAGAACTCTGATTTCAATATAAAGGTCTGCAAGACTTTGCACGTCACAAGCCTGCTATTGATGAAGGAAGCCATTCTGGGGTACAACAATGAGATTTAGGGTTAATCAATTTAGAAGATTTAGTTTAAATACATAAAACATCAAGCTTGTTCATCACTGGAACCTACATGAAGGAACACTAAAACAATTTCTAAATTTTACAAGATTATGTTCTTTATTTTCAGTCACATTTACATAATAAAATATAGTAACCAAGACACAATTGCCTCCAAATAAGAAATAAGGTGATTTTTCTCCAAAACGTGATGTATAATTTTGTTCTTTTGTTCACAGGCTTTATGACAAATGACATTGATTGATTAGCTCCCTGAGAGCCCTGAGAGTGGATTGCATAAGGCTGTCATATGTGTTAATTAATCAGCATGATGTAAACATGTGAAAATAGAAGAGACATTTTATGAGAAAGAATTCAGTGGTGACCAAGACTTTAGCTTTAACAAATGTGGTTTTCCTTGAATTTTGATATTTCTCTGTGTTGGTGACATCAACATTATTTTTTGTTGTCTGTTTTTTATTTGAGATGACTTGTTTTATCTGCTTGGGGAGATAATGGCTTGTAGGAAAACCAGTTTATTGGAAAAAATGTTTCAAATTGATGGATATGACAGTCTTTAAAAGCAGACTGAGAGAATAATCAACTGAGTTGCACCTTTTGGAATTTGATATGTAAAACAAATATAACCTGTGGACTTAGTGTTTTCACTTACTTCTTATTCATTATATCTGAAGTAAGTTTTTCCTTCTCCAGTGACCTCTTAGTTTAACCATATTCATGCTCCTGAATGCTCATATTGACATCTCCAGAACTTAGGCAGTGTGTTATCATGAGTTCTAGTTATATATTTTGCACAAGAAAATCATAATGCACAATTATTTATACATTTAAATGATATTTTCAAATCCATTTGTTTTATTTAAGTCCAAATTTTCCATTTTTAATATATTTTGTTCATCATTTTAAAATGTACTATAAATCAGACTAAACAGGCAAACTTTGGGTGCCATGGGCATATATGTATAAATATATATATACACACACACATATATATATATATTTATGAGGATTATTATGATAACCTTGAAATGCATCCATTTTAAAGCCAATAAAATTGTGAATTTCCATGATCAGCTTTGAAATAGATGATACACTTTTATAAAAATATTCCAGATTTCAGAAGTGCCAAATGGACGAATAATGAGAAATGGACACTTCTGTCAATGTATGGTGAAAATATGCAAATATGCTTGTATGTTTGCTTCCTTGTTATTTTTAACTTTCCCATTCAGGAAAGATTTAAGGTATGTTGACCTAGTTGTTTGCTACTTTTTAAGGGAGGAGTTTGAACTTCTCCCAAAGTTATTTACTGTAACCAACTGGAATAAATATTTCAGATGGTGCAAATGCTTCACATTGAGAAGTTAAATTAATTATATCCATTTGGTATCATTTTATAACTTCCCTCCTTTTTCTTTCTCTTCCTTCCTTTCTGCCTCCATTCCCACTCACACCTTCCCTCCTTCCTTCCTTCCTCCCTCCCTGCCTTCCTCTCTTCCTCCCTCCCTCCCTCCTTCCATTTCCTCTGATAAGGGAAATGGTGTTTGTTTTCCTCAAATTCCCAGGAGTAAAGTCTGGGCCCTTTTCTATTTTTCATGTGAGGGGAAGACTTTTTATGACTCTTGAGGGTGAGGGAGATGGAGTTGACTGAGAAAACCCAACTCAGGAGTTTTTGTTTTTGTTTTTTAATTTTATATGTCAACAGAAGGACTTTTATTGGTTGAGGTGTTACTTCTGACTTCTCCTGCACAGATCTATCTATCTTCCCTCCCTCCCTCCCTCCCTCCCTTCCTTCCTGGGAGGGGAAGGGGAACTCAGGGCCACTCAACCACTGAGCCACATCCCCAGAGACAGGGTCTCACTGAGATGCTTAGTGCCTCACCATTGCTAAGGATGGCTTTGAACTCATGATCCTCTTGTCTCAGCCTCAGAGCTGTTGGGATTACAGATGTGTGTCACTGCACCCAGATGCATCTTTCTTTGAAAAAGTGTGCTCTTTGGGAGACAGACCTTGGTTGACACAATGGATTGTCCTGGGCCACATTAACTATGGAGCAACATTTTCCAAAATTCCTTTCTCTCCATGAAACTGGGTTAACACATTCCAGGCTTTTGTTTTTTAAATTTTAATTTGTTATGTATAACAACAGAATGCATTACAATTTACATTACACATATAGAGTACGATTTTTCATATCTCTGGTGGTACACAAAGTAGAGTCACATGCTTTGTGTCTTCATACATGCTTAGGGTAAGGATGACCATCACATTCCCCTGTCTTTCCTATCCCTATTGCCCCTTCCTTCACCTCTCTCCACTTTTCCCCTTTGCCCTATCTAGAGTTCATTTAATCCTCCTATCCTCCACCCCGGCACATATTATGAATCAGCATCCTTAAATCAGAGAAATCATTCAGCATTTGGTTAGGATTGGCTAATTTCACTTAGCACTATATTCTCCAGCTCCATCAATTTACCTGCAAATGCCATGGTTTTATTCTTTTTTTAATCTGAGTAATGTTCCATTGTGTATATACCACATTTTCTTTATCCATTCATCTAGTGAAGGGCATCTAGGTTGGTTCCGCAGTTTAGCTGTTGTGAATGGTGCTGCTATAAACATTGGTGTGGCTGTGTCCCTGTAGTATGCTGTTTTTAAGTCCTTTGGGTATAGACTGAGGAGTGGAATAGCTGGGTCAAATAGTGGTTCCATTCCCAGTTTTCCAAGGAATCTCTTTTCAATATGAAACTGCTTTTCATATTGGCTGTACCAATTCGCAGTCCCACCAGCAATGTATGGGTGTGCATTTTTCCCTACATGCTCGCCAACACCTATTGTTGTTTGTATTCTTAATAGCTGCCATTCTGATGGGGGTGAGATGAAATCTTAGAGTAGTTTTGATTTGCATTTCTCTAATTGCTAGAGATGTTGAACATTTTATTTCATATATTTGTTGATTGATTGTATATCTTCTTAGAAGTCTGTTCAGTTTCTTGGCTCATTTATTGATTGGGTTATTTGTTTTTTGATGTTAAGATTTTTGAATTCTTTATATATCCTAGAGATTAGTGCTCTATCTGATGTGTGTGGTAAGAATTTGTTCCTAATTAGTAGGCTCTCTATTAACCTGATTTTTTTTTCTGAGAAGATTTTTAGTTTGAATCCATCCCATTTATTCATTCTTGATTTTAATTCTTGCACTATAGGAGTCTTATTAAGGAAGTTGGTGCCTATACCAACATGATGGATATTTGGGCCTACTTTTTCTTCTAATAGACATGGTGTCTCTGGTTTAATTCCTAGGTCCTTGATCCAATTTGAGTTGAATTTTGTTCATGGTGAGAGATAGGGGTTTAATGTCATTTCATTGCATATGGATTTCCAATTTTCCCAGTACCATTTGTTGAAGAGGCTATCTTTTCTCCAATATACATTTTTGGCACCTTTGTCAAATATAAGATAACTGTAATTATGTGGGTTAGTTTCTGTTTCCTCTATTCTGTACCATTGGTCTATAAGTCTATTTTGGTGCCAATACCATGCTGTTTTTGTTACTATTGCTCTGTAGTATAGTTTAAGGTCTGGTATAATGATGCCACTTCTTGCTAAGGATTGCTTTAGCTATTCTGAGTCTCTTATTTTTTTCCAGATAAATTTCATGACTGTTTTTTTTTCTATTTATATGAAAAATGTCTTTGGGATTTTGGTTTGAATTGCATTAAATCTGTATAGTCCTTTTCATAGTGTGGTCATTTTGACAATATTAATTCTGCCTATCCAAGAACAAGGTAGATCTTTCCATTTCCTAAGATCTTCTTTGATTTTTTTCTTTAGCATTCTCTAGTTTTCATTGTAGAAGTCTTTCACCTTGATTCCCAACTATTTTATTTTTTTGATGCTATTGTAAATGGGGTAGCTTCCTTGTTTCCCTTTTAGAGAATTTGTCACTGATATACTGAAATGCCTTTGATTTATGAATGTTGATTTTATATCCTGCTACTTTGCTAAACTCATTTACTAGTTCTAGGAGTTTTCTGGTGAAATCTTTTGTGTCTTCTAGGTGTAGAATCATATAGTTGGCAAATAGTGCTGATTTGATTTCTTCTTTGCTTATGTGTATCCCTTCAATTTTTTCCATCTGTCTAATTGCTCTGTCCAGTGTTTCAAGAACTATGCTATATAGAAGTGGTGAAAAAGGACATCCCTGTCTTGTTCCAATTTTTACAGGGAATGCCTTAAATTTTTCTTCATTTGGAATGATGTTGGCCTGGGGGATTAGCATAGATAGCTTTTACAATGTTTAGATATATTTCTGTCATCCCTAATTTTTCTATTGTTTTGATCATGCTTTATTTTGTCAAATGCTTTTTTTGCATCTATTTATATGATCATATGATTCTTATCTTTGTCTACTGATGTGATGAATTACATTTATTGTTATATGTATGTTGAACCAACCTTGCATCCTTGGAATGGATCCCACTTGATCGTGGTGCACTATCTTTTTGATATGCTTTGTATTCAATTTGCCAGAATTTTATTGAGAATTTTTGCATCTATAATCCTTAGAGATATTGGTTTGAAGTTTTCTTTTTCTTTCTTTCTTTCTTTCTTCTTTTGTTTTTTTTTTTGATGTGTTTTTGCCTGGTTTTGGGATCAGGATGATATTGGCCTCAGAATGAGAAGTGCTCCCTCTCTTTCCATTTCCTGAAATAAATTGAAGAGTATTGGTATTAGTTCTTCTTTAAAGGTCTTGTAGAACTCAGCTTTGCAGCCATCCAGTCCTGGGCTTTTCTTGGTTGGTAGGCTTCTGATGCTGTCTTCTATTTTGTCACTTGAAATTGATCTGCTTAAATTGTATATATCATCCTGATTCATTTTGAACAATTCATATGACTCTACAAATTTGTTGATGCCTTCAATATTTTCTATTTTATTGGAATACAAGTTTTCAAAATAATAATTATCTTCTGTTTTTCTGTAGTGTCTGTTGTGATATTTCCTTTTTCATCATGGATGTTAATAATTTGAGTTTTTCTCTCTCCTTCTCTTTGTTAGCATGGCTAAGGGTCTGTCAATTTTATTTATTTTTTCAAAGAACCAACTTTTTGTTTGGTCAATTTTTTTCAATTTTGACCACACAGTAAAGATGTAAGAAACCATGAACAGAATATCCAAGAATTATGGGACAGCTTCAAAAGACCAAATATAAGAGTTATTGGGATAGAAGAAGGCACAGAGTTTCAACCCAACAGAATGCACAATCTCTTCAATGAGATAATATAAGAAAAGTTCCCAAGCGTGAAGAATGAATTGGAAAACCAAATATAAGAGGCTTAAAGGACACCAAATGTACATAATTACAACAGATCTACACCAAGCTCCATTATAATGAAAATGCCTAGCATACAGAATAAGAGTACAATCTTAAAAGCCACAAGAGTGGAATCAGATCACATATGGGGGAGACTAATTTGTATCTCAGCAAATTTTTCAACCCAGACCTTCAAAGCCAGGAGATCATGGAACAATATATACCAAGCTCTGAAAAAAAAAAAGTATGCCAACCAAGAATCTTATATCCAGCAAAATTGAGCTTTAGATTTGATGATGAAATAAAAACCTTCCATGATAAACAAAAGTTAAAAGAATCTAGAATTAGAAAGTATGCACTACAGAACATCCTCAGCAAAATATTCCATGAAGAGAAAATAAAAAACAGTGATGAAAATCAGCAGAGGGAGGTATTACACTAAAGGAAAAACTAAACAGAGGAGAAATGAAATCAATTAAATACCAAAATAAACAAAAATGGCTGGGAATAAAAATCATGTCTCAATAATAACCCTGAATGTTAATGGCTTAAACTCGTCAATCAAAAGACAGACTAGCAGATTGGATCAAACAACAACAAAAACAACAACAATATGTTTCCTCCAAGAGCTTCATCTCATAAGAAAAGATATCCACAGACTGAAGGTGAAGGGTTGGGAAAAATCATACCACTCACATGGTCTGTGGAAGGAAGCAGGGGTTTCCAACCTCATATCAAATAAAGTAGACTTCAAGCTAATCAAAAGGAATAAAGAAGGACACCACATACTGCTCAAGGGAACCATACACCAACAAAACTTGGCAATTATAAATATATATGCCCCAAACAATGGAGCATCTACATTCATCAAACAAACTTTTCTCAAGTTCAAGAGTCAAATAGATGACAACACAATAGTTCTGGGTGACTTTAACACACCTCTTTTACCACTGGATGGATCTTGCAAACAAAAGCTGAACAAAGAAACTATAGAACTCAATAATACAATCAGTAACTTAGATTTAACTGACATATATAGAATATTTTGTTGTTCAAGGAGTGAATACACTTTCTTCTCAGCAGCACATGGATCCTTCTATAAAATAGACCATATACTATGCCACAAAGCAACTCTGAGCAAATATAAAAAAGTAGAGATACTATCCAGCATTCTATCAGGTCATAAAGACATGAAATTAGAAATCAATGATAAAATAAGACATAAAAGCTACTCTAACACCTGGAGACTAAATATTATGCTACTGAATGAACAATGGGTTGCAGAAGACATCAAGGATGAGATTAAAACATTTTTAGAGGTGAATGAAAACACAGATACAATGTATTGAAATCTCTGAGGCACTATGAAGGCAGTTTTAAGAGGAAAGTTCATTGCATGGAGTTCATTCCTTAAAAGAAGAAAAAGTTAACAAATAAGTGACTTAACATTATATCTGAAAGCTCTAGAAAAAGAAGAACAAATCAACACCCAAAGCAGTAGAAGACAGGAAATGATCAAAATCCAGGCTCTGGTTGTCCATCTCTTCATGAGACCTGGGAGAAGCCACAGCCCTCTTTTGTTTTTTTGCTGATGCTGGAGGCCTGGTCTGTTCCTGCTGCTACTGCGACTGCTGCAACTGTCACTTGCATTTGTCACTGGCTGTCTTGTGGCTTCCAAGCTCTTACAGACACCCCTTTAGCCTGTCTGATAGAGAATGACAACCTTCCTTCAGTGCTTCTGGTTTCCAGCAACACTTCAGTTTGCATTAGAGAAAAAGTGAAAATTTATCACATAAAAGTTTGAACATACAGAGAAGTAATAAAAAATTCATGATCCCACAGCCTCCTTAAACTTGTTTAATAGTTATGTGTCTATTCTTTTGTCAATTATATATGTACATGTATATTTATCCTTGTTTAATTATATAACAAAATATGAGATTGAAAAAAGTATATATTTACATATTAAATGTATATACTAAATATGATATAAAATAAATATGAGATTATATATAATTATGAATATGTTTGATATTTTAAAAATGACTTTGGAGTTATATTGAATACACAGATTTTTTATTTCAACTTTTCTTACTGCAACTTATTATTAGCTTTTCCTCAATTACTTGAATACTCTTGAGAGTATTTTCTTTTCTTTTTGGTGGATCAGGAAAAAAATATATCATTTTGATAACTTCGAAATTATTGCTTATACAATCAAGCAGTTGTTTAGGATCATATAAATTTGGGAAAATATCAAAGGTCCTTTGCATAGAAAGATGTCAAAGCACTTAGTGATTTCTTTTGCAGTGATTATTATAAATTCTCTTCTCTTCTTTCAAGCTTCATATTATGATTCACTATAACCACTATGCTTTACATTAGGCCACCAGAAGTTATTCATCTTAAAACTGCAAGTTTTTCTAAAAGTAGTGCATTATAATTATATATAAAATCTGTATTCATATTTGTATATGAACAGAGCATACTTTGGTAAATTTGGCTCCCCAGTTGAGTAAGCAGGGATGAAATTTTTCCAAGTATATCATGTGCATGTGCAAAATGGCCTAATGAATCCCAGTATTATGTAAATTATAATGCACCAATAAAAAAAAAAACCTTTGGGTTTCTACTATTTGCCCAACATGGAAAATAATTTTTTAATAATTGTATTCTGTTAAATCCTTTATTTACCATATTCATGTTCTTCCTTTTTTTTCTGTTTTAAGTAAGAATGCACTAGGAAACTTTATTCATGAAATTTTGTGTATATCTGTGTTTATTTTGTGAGCATAACAGCCAGCATTTGGGAATACCTCTCAAATGGACATTTTTTGATTGCTTTTGTGGTGACTGAACCCAGGGTACTCTATCACTGAGCTACATCATTCTAAGCCCTTTTTATTTTGAGACAAGTTTTCTCTAAATTTCCTAGTCTGGCCTTGAACTTGCATTTCTCCTGCCTCAGCCTCCCCAGTTACTAGGATCATAATGCACCACTGTACCTGGCAGTTGTGTGTGTGTGTGTGTATTAAATACTGTTGATTCTTAAGTCTAAGCTGACTTCTACAAATGTGTTTCCACTATGCCTGGGAGAGTGTTGATAGCTCTTCCTTTACTGGAACCCTGGAGTTCACTGGATTGGATCAATGGTATTGCTGGAAGTTGGCATGGAAGGCTTGCGTGGGATGGTGAGGGCCAGGTGCTCTGGGGCAGGATGCTGCTGACATTTGAAACGGCCTGCAGCCTGCACTCTCCAACAGCTCATCACCTTCTTCTCATGTTCTCTGGGCTGCAAAGTGGGCCAGTGAAAACAACACCTATGCACTTAGTAACTGTGACGATTATATAAAATAATTGATGCAAAGCACTTAGAAGAACCCGGGTGTCAATTGTCAAAGAAGCTGAATTATACCCTTTTGAAAAATACAATCTCATTATGTTAATTTTTCTTTTCTTTTTACTGTTATAGAGCTAATAAGGCTTAATATGCTTACTGTTAATTTTGCTTTCTTGAATTTTTTTTTCTTATTGGTGATCAAACTCAAGGGTGCTGGACCACTGAGTCACGTCCCCAGCCCTATTTCATATTATATTTAGAGAGGATCTCACTGAGTTGCTTAGCACCTCACTTTTGCTGAGGCTGGCTTTGAACTCGCCATCCTCCTGCCTCAGACTCACAAGCCGCTGGGATTACAGGTGTGCGCCACTGTGCCTGGCCATTTTGTTTCTTTTGATGGTTGATTTACATGTATTTTCTCCTTTGAATGGTGCCTTCCTTTCTGTATCCATTGGTGCCCACCTATACACAAACAAGTGAGAACTTTTCCTCATCTCATATATCACATTTCCTCTAAGTTTATCCTTGGCTTATTAGTTTTTATTTAACATTTTAGTACTTTTGTTGTAATAGCAACAGTAAAAATAGTAAATTCAAGGATGTAACAATTTCAGAAAGTAAGCAAATAATACAAACCTGCACAATTACTTCTAAGAGACCTTGAGTCTCTTCTCCTCTTCTCTCAGGGACACTCATCCCATCATGAGAGCCCCACTTGCATGACCCCATCTAAATTCAGTACCTCCTAAAGCGCCATTGGCCAAATCTATCAAGATTCAGAGCTTCAGCCTATGAATCTGGGGGAAGCACAAGATTCATGGCCACACACTTTAAGATGTGGTTTCAAATGCCTGCCAGACAAAGGGTCACATCTTCACCATCAGCAGTGATGTGCAGGAATGCCCATTCCTAGACTCTTGTGAGATGGGGTTTCATGAACCCTTTAATAGAGAACTCTGAATCCCTCAGAGCTGCCAGGAAAGGCTCCTGTAGGGACTGGGTGGTGTCCTCAGAACCCCAAGGAGAGGGAGCCAGACTTTATTTATGGGACAATCACATACATCCTTTTGTTAAACAGTTTTGTTGGCAAACAAAAATTAAGAACACTATGTAAATCATTGCTAATTTGATGGTAAAAATAGCTTTTCACCGTTCTTTTTGTTTTTTATTTCCTAGATAAGTAATGAGATGAAATACTTCCTTATCTTCATTAGTCCTTATTACTCTTCCTTTGAAATTATTCTTTTGAACTCTGCTGGGAGCCATTAGCCAAGTAAGTATGACAATTTCCTTGCCAGCGTACCCCATGTTGCAGTGACATTGAATGTAGGTGACCTTGCTCAAGGACCAAGGCGGATTAGGGCGTTCCGGTTTAGGTTCCAGGTTTAAGGTTTAAGATTATTCCTGCTGGGAATAGGGCGTATCCTGCTGCCTGAGTTCCCCTTGAGTTCTCACGGGATTCAGACAGTATA
>NW_025999991.1:2668064-2676513 GCF_001458135.2 Marmota marmota marmota | reverse complement strand
TATATATATATATATATATATATATATGAACTGTGGTTCTCAGCATAAAATTGGCTCCAAGAGTGAATGTTTGCTGTCTTGTACCACCACCCAACATGCTAAGGAAAGGTCTACTGATTTTAGTACATGGTTTAAGGAGTGGATAAAAGGAGTTAAAGTACATTATCTAGCATCTCATGATAATGATTAGAAGTGAAAAGTCACGATAAAAGCAATATGAAGTACCCTCTGGGATGTGCTAGGCTTTTGGCAAGGCATTTTTAGAGCATCTGGAGAGGAGTTTTACAAATGCTGGCTTGGTGTCTTTATTAAGACCCAGTTCTAAAGTCAGCTTGATCTTTAGGAGCAGAGTCCATATGATTTTAACTCTTACAAAGTGCAACGAAGGGACATTACATTGTATGCATTTTGTTCAACTGTTGCATTATTGTGACCAAAATGCAACTTAGAGGAGAGAAAGTTGATTTGGGGCTCCCAGTATCAGAGGTGTCAGTCCACAGATGGCTGACTCCATTGCTGTAGGCCCAAGATGAGGTAGCACATCATCAGAGAATGGTGCAAGAGAGAGAAGCTTCTCCCATCACAGCAGCAAAGACAGAGAGATGGAGATGGAGATGAAGATGGATGGAGAGAGAGATTGCACTAGCTATAGGAAAGACGGACCCTTCCAGGGCATGCCCCCAGTGACCCACTTCCTCCAGCCATGCCTGTCTGCAGTACAGTGACTACCCAGTCCATTTAAACAAAAATTCCTAATGAGACACACACACACATGTCAGGTTGGAGAAGACTTGAGACAACTCACAGAAGATGACAGTTCACACTCCAGTCAGGGAACCTAGAGAATATACTTACTTATCACTGAGTCGAAGACGGCAATAAACAGGGAAATTGTATCTGGCACAGTTAAACAGACAAGGATGAGTTTATTCAAGCTCATTGCAATAGGGGAAAGACGGAACTCAACCCTCTTGAGACGAAGACAGCAGAGTCTGGCAGAGCTCTGTGAGCTAGTGGGAAAATAGAGAAGACCCTGAAAGAGAGTCTGGTCAGTATTATTAGACTGTCTGTCCTATTTGCTAATTGGTCCTTATTGTGGAGCTGGGCTTCTCATCTCCCAGGGAGTCTGGGAGACAATGTGATAGCATTACAAGTCTGGCCCTCAGCTCCTTGGATTATAGCTGTCAAGAGCCTGGGAGAAGACATTCACCTCAAAGGGGCAGAGGAAGAATTTACAATTGAAAGTTTCAAAATCAAATGCTCTAAGGGAGGTCAGGGTTCTATAAATTGTAAACCTCTCTAAAGTTTTGTCCAGTTATGAGAATGTTAAGGCCTTCACATAACTGTCAATTTGATTAGTTCTATCAGTCAGGCCAGGTAGCCTAGGAACTAGTGCCACCAGAGGACATGGCTGTCTTCTAGTAAAATGTCTGGAAAAATGTCAAGGAAAAGCAAATTCTGCATTGGTCTGCAAGAATTTTGAAAGCAAGAAAGTGTTTGATCCAAAGTTACAGAAGAAAAGGAATTGTTTTTCTCTTTGAAGATGAACATTTGAGTTAACAAAGGAAAGAACTGAGATTGTTAATGAAGTTACGTAGCAAATGAGCACATTTTAAAAACAAAGGATATAATCAAAACCCAAAATTTGCATCTGACAGTCTCTGAATCTGAAGGAACATGCATTATTTGTTTTATGTAACATATTTGTTGACACAAGCAAGGTATGGTATACTTTTATTTAGTGTGATATTCATGTATCTATTAATTCAACTGTTTTTTTCCAATATTATGAGGAACTTATTTTTAATGATTACATGCCAGATCCTGTATTAAAATTCATTTGTGGAAGTCCTTATCATGGATGAAATTCTTATCATGAACATGGGGCTTCTGATCTCCTGTGGAGTCTGGCAGATAACAACACTGTTTTTCCTTGATTGCATTGAAAAGGGATAAACTATCAAGAGACTGGGGATAAATTTACAAATAGGTGCAGCCCTGTTATATCCATGGGCTAACAATGGAGAATATTTCATAGGATAAAATTTATTTATGTTATATGGACAAATTTGCATTCTTAGACATTTTCCAGAAATAGCAGATAGTGAAACAGCTCCAAGACAGGGACTAGAGTGGGTCCCTATGGAGTCACCTAACTCTGAAAGGAATGCTAGACTGGACACACAGTAGCAGCTTTTGTGTTTTCAGTCCTCAATATTTTTCCAGACGGTGCTGCTAAGTAATTTATAGTAAAATGAATGATAAAATATTATTAAAAGTGGAATTGAAAAACCCTATAGAAGAGGAGGGATGATAATCCCAATCCTAAATTAATATAATTCTTATTAAGTACAAGTAAGACAAATAGAAAGGATGACAGGTCATACCGTTCTCATCACTAATAATTTCAGCTGCTAATAAAACAGGCTTGATGCATATGTTACTTATGTTGTGGTTTGCCACGTACCTTGAGCATCTTAGTGAACAGCATCAGACGTTTGCCCCCACATCTCTGATTCTCTGGTGTTCGCTGTTAGGGAGTTGCTTTCTGCATTTTTCAATACAGCCCATGGCTTCCTCCATCCCCGGCCTGCCCATGTTCATTCATTCTTTATAACATCACATTTTTCTAGCAAACATTATTTACCATTATTATCTAGACCTAAAAATATCATCATCAATGCTTAATTACCTATGCATTTGAACAAGTGTGGTATTAAGCAAGTGTTTGATTGTCTTGTCTCAAATTCAAATCATAAAATTATCTATTGAGTCATGCTTCATTGGAATGAAAGAAAAAAAAAGTTTCCTCATTTTGTGTAGCTGAGGTTTCTTGAATCACTGTTATATTTATATTTTGAAAAGATTTCCCAAGTTGTTGAAAGGCTCTTGATTACTGTAGAACATTTTTACATAGCCGGGACACTTAATAAACACCTATTTTTATTAAGACTAACCTCGGTGTCACTTTCAGTGATTTAGAAAAGGATTCAGCACTTGATTATGGAATAAAGGCAGTATCTGAAATGCTTCTCACGGCTACTTAACAGGTAAGGCACAAACTAGTAAGAGCATCCCTTTGTGTTGAAATAAGATCAATGATTAGAGTACAGTGGGAAGGGTTAACTGTATCTTTCTAAAAGATTTTTCCTTCTGTGCTGAATTGCTTCTCTTATCTTTAATTGCTCTACTTTAAAAAGCTATTAAAATAATAATAATGGTGCAAGGTTTACATAGCAACTTAAGGAATGAAGAAAAACGTCTCCTCTCTTCAGTTCCACATGGTTTGGAATGAGGGTCACAGAGCTGTGCAGCTATGGTTTGTGTCCCCTTCAGTCTTCACGTGTTAGAAACTTAGTCTATTATGGGATGGTGTTGGTAGTGGTGCTCAATGAAGGTGCTTAGATCCAAGTGACCCCACTTTCCTTCACAGGTTAATGCTACTGTAAAAGTGGCCTCTAGGAGGGGATTCCCCTCTCTCCTGTTCCTCTGCTATGTGAGGACACAGTGAGAAGCCCCCTCATAGAGGCCAGCCCCTCAATCTTGACTTCCCATCTTCCAGAGCAGCAAGATACACATCTCTGTCCTTTACCCAATCTCAGGTATTCGGTTATGGCAGCACAAAACCGGTGAAGGCATCTACTGATCATCAAGAATAGCAGTTTATTTTTCTCATTTACACAGAAACTCTTCTCAGCAGTGCCCAGTGTTAGACCATGCTGCAAGAAAAGACCACTGACTCCAATTAAAATCAAATTAAAGCAAGCTTATTATTTCAACTGGCCCGGCTGCCTCTCCCACCCAAAACCACGGGAACAAGACAGCAGTGGCTGCTTTCTGCAGCTCAGCTTTATAGCCCAGAAAGTTACACAAAGGGGGGTTACAGATAACAGAACTCTGAGGAGCATAACACTGATGGTAGTTTACATTTTTGCTGGCCCTGATATCAGAATTTATGAAGGTCATTAGAGCCTCAGAGAGGGTCGTTATCTGGCCAGGGAAGGCCAAGATTTGTGAGTCGTCACTAAAGTTTCAGAGAGGGCTGCTATCTGGTCAGAGAGCCAGGCATGGGTGAGTTCAAGGCATGCGCCGGCATTCCAAGCAGGTTCAGAATTTGAAGTA
Organism: Marmota marmota marmota; assembly: GCF_001458135.2. Taxonomy (NCBI): domain Eukaryota; kingdom Metazoa; phylum Chordata; class Mammalia; order Rodentia; family Sciuridae; genus Marmota; species Marmota marmota. Next base: position 2,672,391 of record NW_025999991.1, on the reverse strand, counting down.
ATTTATAGTAAAGCCGAAATTATCTTTTCATGGCTTTGTGGCGAGATGGCTCCCAATTTTAAGAGAAGATCAGGTTGGGTCTATCACCCAGGCTGGACCCTGTCTCTACCCACTACAGAGCAATTCCCCAGTGAGTCTCTTACAATTGCAGTGTGATTGCTGTTGCTCCAGGAGTCACATTGGCATCCAGGGCAGGAAAGGGTGGCAAGAGTGGAGCCGGCTTTCTGTCTCTTCCCATTGGAAGCCAAACATTTCTCAGCATCACCATAGCTGACCTCCCTGCACTTCAGTGACTGGAACTGGTTACATGGACACACCTAGCTGCAGGACAGTCATGGCAGGTGGATACCCGATTTCCCAGCCTGTTGAGCACCTTCACCCACTCCAGCACCATCTAAGCACCTTCACCCACTCCAGCCCTCCAGTCTTGTTCTTTATCTGCACATTTTTCCTCTTTAAATGAGGAATGGACTTTGATGTCTTCGCTTTTCTTCCCTAGTGCTGACTCTTTGAGGTGGAGTGCTCTCCTGCTCTCTTCTCTCTCTTTCTCCACATTATTTGTGTGTGTGTGTGTGTGTGTGTATGTATGGTGTGTGTGTCTGTGTGTACACATATTTATGTGTACACGTTACTTTTCATTAATAAAAGTGACAAAATACATAATTTCTTGCCACATTGACCACATTTTTCTCTCTCAAATTACCATTTCTATATAACATAAATAAGAAACTTCATATATTAGATGGTATATCTTAACAAATCTAGATAAACAAATCTAGAATATATATTCTAATATCTAAAATTAAACATACAACGGATTTCTAAGTGTCTCTGGTGTGTGTGTTCATATACATGTATGCATATGTATATGATGTATATATGCATGTGCATATATATGAGGAATAGGAAGCATTTGTTTATATATGTACTCTATGTACACATTCATATGTGTGCATATATTTATGTACATATATAGTGTGCATATATATACATATATGCTGGTCGATTTATCCAGATGTGCGGTTTTTTACTCCCATAAGAGATATTCTTTACATTTATATTTCTTCATCAAATTGCATGAGCATCATTGCTTTCAAAAGATACTAAGAAGGTTCTAGCAAGTCGTACCTCCACCAGCACATTACTCAACTTTCTATTTCCCCACAGTTTGTCCAGCTTGGATGATGGTAGTATTTTTATAACTGTCAATCTGATGGGGTAATCAACATTGATTATGAACATTCATGAATGGTGAGCCCACAGCTCTGGGATATTAACTGAATTGCTCCAGATCATAAGTCACTCAGGGATTGGCTTTTTGTTTTCAAATACTAGTCCCCTGGGCTTCTGAACATCTATATTAACCTCAGCTACCCGGGTCTTTTTTGTCCCAGTCTTGTTCTTTTTCAAAAAAATTTTTTTAAATTTTTATTGTTTGTTTTTATTTTTTAGTTGTCAATGGATCTTTATTTATTTATATGTGGTGCTGAGACTCGAACCCAGTGCCTCACACATGCTATCAAGCGCTCTACCCTGAGCCACCCACTCCAGCCCTCCAGTCTTGTTCTTTATCTGCACATTTTTCCTCTTTAAAGAACTGTAAATTATTCCACATCGTCTTTAAGAGCAGTGCCCCTCAGGACTGTACTTTGTATTCTTTCATCAGAATTCTCTTCTCTGTCACAGGTAGGAATTCTGTCCTTAATTTTGGTGTTTGAGAAAGACCATTGGTCGTGCATTCTATCCATGGGGCAACTTAGGATGCTGCTATTTCTGTGTGGAAAAAAAAAGCAAAGCTCTGTTTCTTTTCTTTGGGTAAACATGATCTCTGATATTCTTTTGTTATGTTCACAATGTTGGAGCGGCTCCTGCCCTTTAGGGACATCTGTTGTTCCTGGTGAAATGAACAAGATGAAGGCGAGCTACATCACTGATTCTCAAAGCCTGACACTTCTCCACTGGCTGCTATCTCAGGAAGGGGCCTTCTGCTGCTTTTCAAAGATGTAAGTGAACTTAACAGTTCATTTGAAATTTTTCTTCCTTGCTTGTATTATGTTTCAAAGATTAGTTTTACTATTCATGTGTGTTTTAAGTGTAATCCTATACTATATACTATTTTCTTACGTAAAAAACATATTTACTTAACTGTCAAACGCAGATTATTGTGGGAATACACACCTAGGGTTGAGGGCACACCTCTTTGCTTGAATCCTTGAGCTCCTGTCAGCTGCAGCAGGAGCTACACCCAAGAGGCCATGAAGATTCAATGTGGACCTGCTCCACATCCATGTCCTTAATACTCTGATGCTTCCTCAATAACTGCTTAAGTGGGGGCTGAATCTCTGGGAGGTTTTACCAGAGCCATAATCCAGTAAAAGTTGCTTTTAGACTCTGATCTATTAAACCAACATTAATGTGTTGTTAAAAGTGTAAGTGTGCACAAGAATATTAGAATACTTTGCATACAAAAAAGTTTAAGGCTTATAAATTTAGTTCTTCAATTATGGAGATACTGTTGTCTTCACTTTGTAAGGAAATGAATCAAATTCATAATAAATGCATTTAAGTGTATGTTATGTTTCTATAAGTGCACATAATAATTTATGTGAGCAATTTTAAAACAACTTTTTATAATAAGGACTATATTTTATGTTCACAAATACAATATGAAAAAATCAATATCCAATTTTATTTTCCAAATGATACATGAAAAAGAGTTTCATGATTTACAGAATTTTAAAATTCCAAGTTACACTAAAATCTTCCAGTCTAATGACTCCCATCCAAAGCAGAATTTTCTCTACAGTATTAAATTTCTGCTTATTTTTAGAGATCATCTTGATATGGCAGCTGATTCCAATTTCAGGAAGTTAAAAGTGTTGGAAAGTTTTATTTTCACTCTGTCAAAGTCTGCTGCACTGTAATTTCTACACATTGGTCCAAGTTCTATTCCCTGGAGCCACGTGAGACACACATCATCCTCTTCCCATGACAGCCCATCAAGTATTTGTGAATAATTCTTCCCAGAAGACATTTCTGCTCCAGCTAAACATTTCGTTTAATTAAACCCTTCCTCATGTAACAAGTTGTCTGGCTCTTTTATCATCATGGTTTCCCACCCCAGCACACGATTTTTTTTAATGTCATGATCAAAATTCATAAGTAATGTTACTGATTTCCTCATAGAATGTGGAGATGGCTGTGGGCTAGTGAATTAGTCTGAGAGATGAGCAAACAACACTTCAGATGATGTCGGACCAGAGAGAATATTCCAGACTGATAGCTCCCTTCATCTAAACACTGTTTCCCTTAATGTGCACAAGGCTATTTCTGCTTTCAGAAAATCCACAACAGACTTGAGGTTCATAGTGAGTTTTCAGAACAGTAAAAGCTGTTCTTAAATTTTTTATAATAGTGCTAAACATCAAGCAAGTTTAGTAATCATGTGTTTATATGTTCACTTCATTTGCCAGATAGGAAAACAAGGAACTTATAAAAACTATATGTATTCATTTATTATATCTTTTATAACCAGACAGTCACCATTATCCCCACTTAGGCAATGTTTATTTTTAATTTGAGAAGGGAATTCATCCAGTCATTCATTATTTAATCCATTCATTGGTCCTCTTGGTAGATATGTAATGAGGTGCTACTGTATGTTGAATATCTGGTTTATGTTGAATATCAAAAATGGACATTGTCTCTGCTCTCATGGGACTTGTGAGAAGATGGACATCAACCCAGATGATTATTGTTTTAAGTGTTATGCAAGGAGTAGGAAGTGTGAGGTGTCTCTCAAGCCTCCTAATGTAGCCAGGATTGAGTACTGATCCATGAGGCCAACCGAGAGGCGATTTTATTTTGTCATGATAATTAACACTGACTAAAAAGAAAGAATATTAACTACATATGGAGGTATTACAACTTAATATTAATATCTTTTTTATATTACTATCTTGTATCTGTAAACTCTTTGAAACACAAACCCTGTATGTTTTAAAAACTAACTTCTTGAAATTAATGAGAAATCACTTTTTCAAGAGCATGTTGGACCTTAGCATTGTATTTCATGTAGCAATGAAATTATCATTTAAAACTTATATATGCTTCTGTTCTTTTTTTTTTTTAAATTTTTTTTTATTGGTTGTTCAAAACATTATAAAGCTCTTGACATATCATATTTCATACATTAGATTCAAGTTGGTTATGAACTCCCAATTTTACCCCAAATACAGATTGCAGAATCACATCGGTTACACATCCACATTTTTACATAATGCCCTATTAGTAACTGTTGTATTCTGCTACCTTTCCTATCCTCTAC
>NW_025999991.1:2573075-2664900 GCF_001458135.2 Marmota marmota marmota | reverse complement strand
CCAAACAATAATTCTAGAAATGAAGGAAACGATAAACCAAATTAAAAACTCAATTGAGAGTATCACTAACAGAGTGGAGCAAGTAGAAGCCAGAACATCAGATAATGAAGACAAAATATATCATCTTGAAAAGAGCCTAGCCAACTCAGAAAGGCTGGTTAAAAACCACGAGAAAAACATCCAAGAGATATGGGATAACATAAAGAAACCAAACCTACGAGTCATCGGGATAGAAGAAGGTACAGAGATTCAAACCAAGGGAATGAGTAACCTGCTGAAAGAAATAATTACAGAAAACTTTCCAGAAATAAAAAAGGAAACGGATATACAAATTGTAGATGCATACAGGACACCGAGCACACAAAATCACAGTAGACCAACGCCAAGACACATTGTTATGCTTCTGTTCTTTAAAATATTGGTGGTGATGTCAGCAGGAATGCAGGAAGAAGGACTTCTAAAAATACTCTCCTTCACGAAAGCAATGAGAATATGGCCCAAAAAGAAGAAAAAACAATGGAAAAAAAAATCTTAGTCAACTTTCCCAGAGCTCTGTAAATTAAGCTAGATTTTTCCAGACATTGGAGTGACCATGTACTATGCCATAAAACAAGTCCAAAAAATGTAACAGTAGTAAATCCACATGAATATGTTCTCTGGACACAATGGAATAAAATTTGAGCTCAATAATGAAGGAAATTTGGAAAATTCACAATACTTGGAAATTAAGTGACACACTCTTAACTAACCAATGGATTAAGGAAAAACTCAACTAGAAAGAATTCTTTGGGATGAAAGAAAATGAAAAGACACCATATTAAAACATGAGGGATACAGAAAGCAGAGCTTAAAGGAAAACCCAGAACTGTTCACCTGTGTTAATCAGAGGGAAGGTCATCAGTTAGTGTCCTACCCCTGGACCCCCTGACTCTCCTGGGACACTGGAAGAACAGGAGCGATTTTTGGAGTGATGAATGTTCATGATGGTGTTAGTTGCAGGACTTGGTGAATATACTCAAAGCCACTGAATTGTTCATTTGAAAATGCCTATGAATTGTATCTCAAAGAAAAGCATTGTTTTAGAGAAAGAAAACTCCATGAGTCCTCCCCACCACTCTTAGAGTTCATACAGCTCATTGCCATGACTGAGAGGGTCTTCTGAGATCTAGCCACCTCTTTGATACTAGTGTCTACTTCCTGTCTTCTTCCTACCTGATAATCCTGGTGGTTTGGATTTGCAGACTCATAACTTCTTTACAATCTCAGGTTCTTGCTCCTTCCTTTGTTAAAGAAGTACTTTCCCAGCCCTTGATGCTGCTGGTTCTTTCGTGCTGGAAAGCTTTTACTCTACCCCATAGGCCTGCCACCTACACACCTACCCTTCCCTGGAACAGGGACCTATTGGGCTAATGGGTGGCACTGTAATTCGGTTCCCTGGAGAGAATTTTTGTTATCTGCAGTTACAGTTTAGCTGTTGCTAGTTGTGTTCTACTGCTATTTATTGTTTCCTAGGTCACATAACACCTCCTGGGGCCCAAGTAAAACTGACTGAGGGAAAGGACAAGGAGGAACGGTTGGAAGTGGCCTCAAAAACCAAAGGACTGAACCAACAGGGCAGATGACAAGGCTGGGAGAGCTTCCAAACTGCGTCACCGTACACACTCACGACACTTAGACCACCTTGGAGTAAGGGCCCTGGGAGATTCACTCAAGTGTGCTGGCACCCAGATGGAGACTTTTAACAGGCTCAAACCCACTCTTTCCGGTTTTGAACTCACCTTGGGACCAGGCATGTACCGACATTTTTCTAAGAAGTGTTTTTTGAACATAGTCACTTGGTATTATTCGATTTAAAGGGATTTATTTGCAGTTTTAAGAGGGTGGCAATGTTTAATGTCTTTTGAACGAGGTAATGCATTTAATGTATTTTGAATGATACTTAAATTTCCATGTCCTGCTGCTGCTTTGCTTTAATGACTCATGTGAAGGAAATACTAAACAACAAAAATACTAAAATGAGTTCATCCATGTCAATTTTTGATAGTACCCATTTCTTAAAATAGAAAACTTCCTTAAATAAGATGATCTCTGTATAAATTTTGAATGTAATGAGAAAAAGAGCACCTTCAATAATTTGTGTAAAATACCACCCTATTCATTTAATTTGAAATGTTCTCAACGCTTTTCTTTTGATTATTTCTAAATAATATGCTCGAAGGAATTGTAATTAGATATACTCTTCTTCAAGCCCAGATTTTACTTTAATTGCAATGAAGCCTTTCATCTAGCAAACATAATTTAAATATATTCATTATGAGAAAGCAGTCTTTTTATTGAAGCAAATGTAGGTCAAGTTCAAAGACTTCTCCATGAGACAATTATTCAAATATGATTTTTCAAGTAAGGTATCACACCTGTTCTTTTTTCATTGAAGTGATAATATCCAGATACCTTTGTTTTCTAAGTTGATTCCTATAAATAAGAGTTTCCTTTTTTTTGTGCTTAGAACTCTATGGTTTGTAAACTTTTTCTTTTCTTCTGAAGGTCTTTTAACTGCAGAAAAGCCTACGTAATACTTAGTGCTCAAATTCAGAAAAGTCTACGTAATACCTGGGGCTGAACGACTTTCTGGATGTCCATCCGCCTGGGTCAGTTGTTTAAAATCCTTGGGCTTCAGTTTCCTCATCTGTAAGTTGAGGATAAGAGTTATGAATACCTTAGCAGCTGGGCGAAGTGTGCACTCCTATAATCCCAGCAGCTAGGGAGGCTGAGGCAGGAGGATCGTGATTTCAAAGCCAGCCTCAGGAAAAGTGAGGCACTAAGTGTCGCCAGCTGGTCAGGCTGATGAGATGAGCTTCGTTTAAAGGAGCTGAATCCAGCAATAACCAAGAAAATGGCAAAGAAACCACGCAACACAGGAACATGAATTTTGAGGATGGGACTGCTCTGTGACCCAAGAGTCAGCTCCATGCTGGGCAGCGCTGGAAAAAACAAAAGAGAGACTGCACCTGGGACCCCTCTATTTATTAGGAGAAAGACATTCGATAGACCATTCCACCCAAATGAGGCAAGGGATAGGGTTTCAAAAGGTGGAGTCCTGCCTGGTGATATCTTGTGGTCAGCAGATTGATTGACATCTTGGCAAGTCACACCCATCTAAGGTGCTGTTTGGGATCACAGGCAGAGTGAAAGGAAAGGTCCACTTTGGTCACCCAGCCCAATCAGCACACAATGCCAGAGCAGTCTCCTCATATGCTCAAATGCGCATAGCTCACACACACAGCCCACGGATGTCTCGCAACAACTAAGCAACTCAGCGAGGCCGTATGTTTAAATAAAATACAAAATAGGGCTGGGGATGTGGCTCAGTGGTTGAGTGCCCCTGAGTTCAATCCCTAGTAACTCCCTCCCTGCCCCCCCAAAAGAGATTACATTAGCCAATTTCTAAAATTCTTGAGCAATACTTGGTATATAATGTGACTTTAGAAACACTTTGGATTTGACCATGTTCTTGGGATGTAATCACGTTGACTAAGTGTAAGGTCCTTTCTTAACACAAGGTTCAAGGTCATCTTAAGCATCTTGAGATTTCCAAATTGTTGAGAAACTGCCAGTTACTTTCTTATTTCCTCTGTCACGAGGCTCAATTGGACACAGTAGAGGTAGGTGGAAGACCAACCACGCAGACACAGGGAAGAGAAGAAGGCCCAGAGTTCCCAGATAGGTTACCTCCCTGTGGTGGCGAAGGAAACAGGGCTGAAAGGCAAGTCCAAATCCTGGTCCAAAAAAAGCAAACTTCAAATCCAGGGAGGTATTTTTGACCATAAATCTGAGACATGAAAGCAAGTCTTTCAATGCAAATCATGAAACCATAAAGTTTAAGACGGTAAAGTGAAAAACCTCAGAACTGCTGGTTCAGAATCAAAGCCACCAACAGCAGGAGCGTTCAGGGAGTCTACTTCCACAGGGCAGGACGAAGAGGTGTGATCTAAGGACTTAAAGATCCAGACTCCTTTGATAAGGGGAAGTTCAGGTGTTAAACATATCATGATATTAAATCAAATTTTTCTTCCTAACTCTACTTCATATATTAAGTTATACTTTTGGCACAAAAATGGTCAAACATGGGGCTACCTGGCTTGTCCTAGTATTGGAGAAGACAGGCATTAAACAAAATATTGACTACAAAGCGTGCTATGTTTCGTGATAAAGTGCTCATACTAAAAAATCATAAGAAAATTCTATAAAGAGATGAACTTTGCAAAGTCAGAGTTCACTGGAAAACTGAAGAATGAGTAGAAGTCAGACATTCAGATGGGGTCGACCTGGGGAGATGAGTTCCTGGAAGAGAGTGGGTGAAATTCGCCTCTCACTTTTGGTGTTAGACATCATCTCTTCCAAAGTAGTTTTGAATTGCCGTGACTTTTTCAGATATGCTTTATTTTCTATTTTTTAAATTGGTGTTGTTTAATGCAATAATCATTTTATTGGCTCTTGAATCCTGTGGGAAAGCACCTCCAGTAAGGACGAGCAGGACACCAAGCTCCACATAGTGTTTCCTCCCTCCGCCAAGGGTCCCAATGGCTTCTTCACTCAGCTGTCAGGGGTCTCCTTGGAATGAACAGGAGGCAGCTGTTCTCTCAACAGTGAGAACTGTTGCCTGGATTTTTAGGTTCTTTTCTGTAATCTCAAGTCCTTTAGTTTATTGGGATTGAACCCAGGGGCCCTTTACCACTGAGCTCCATCCCCAGTTGAGTACCTTCCCTCTCAGGCCACTCCATGTGGTTTCTCCAGTAGAAAAACCTCTTTTGATGTAACTGGATACTGTGAAGGTAAATATAATATCTAATAAGGAAAATAAAACCAAAACTCCCTGGTGCAAGAAAGGGATAGAGACCCCTCCTTTTATTTCTAGGCCATTTACTTTGGAGAACTATTTATTGTAAATTCTTTCTCTCTTTTTGCCTAAATCTTTCACCAGGTTTGCAACCCAGGGATGCTTTGCTCAATGTCTAGGAGCCACCACTTTGAAATGTCCAGAAGAGATCATCCCTGCTTCCCAGTATCTGTGGTGAATAGGAGTCTATCTTCCTCCAGAAAAGCACCCCCATGAAAAGACAGGAGAAATGGGCTTTTCTTTGGTTAATGGCAATGACCTAACACAAATGGTCACCCCAATTATCAAGTAAATGGTGATCTCAAGTCTTCTGCCTTGGGGACATATATGGTTTGGGTTTCATTTGCTTGGCTACATAAAAGTGGAGGTTTCTTTCTGTATTTTCATCTCCTTAGTGGGTTGCCTCTAATGCTCATCACATTCTAGCTTAATGCTTATTTAATAAAATCTGTTTTCTTCTGCATTTGTGCAGAGGGAAGAAGTTGTCTGGGTTGTGTGGATTGGAAGCTGATCTTGTTATTATTGTTGTTGTTTTGTGATACTGGGGATTAAATCTGGGGATTAAACTCAGGGTCTTGCTCATGTTAGGTGAGTGCTGTACCTTTCAGCCACACCCTTAGCCTTCCCCTGCCTCTTTTTAAATCTTTAAATTTTGTAGCAGGTTCTTGATCAACTGCCCAAGCTGGCCTCTCGCTTGCCATCCTCCTGCCTCAGCCTCCTGAGCAGCTGAGATTACCAATGTGAGGTCTAGCAAGAGGCCATGGTTTTGAGTTTCCCAACAGCTCCAAGAGGCAGGAACAGAAAGCTTTGTGTTCTCTTGAGACCCTTGTCTCAGAATTCTCCCCAGGGAGAAACCCTCCCCTCTCCCTATCTAGGTCAGCCACAAGGAGTGTGCCCTCTGGTGGAAGGAACAGTCTGTGCTGGAGTGGAGGGAGGAAAACTGGGGAGCGCCCTCTTTGCTTCCCAGGGTTCACCTCATAGACTATTGCCCTTTTAGCCTTTACTTCCCTTTTAATATATTTGCTCCCTCTTTAAGATAGTTGATTATCTGGGCAGATAGTTGTTATTGAGTGATTCAAATATGCTTTAGAATGTGTTATACTGAATTTAGGTTTTATTTAAAAATCTCATTCCATGTAATTTTGCCTGTATTTTCTCTGAGTCAGGACCCTTAATGAGAAGAATCTTATTTACACATATTGTTTAGCTGTTTCAGAATCCTTAGGGCCTCAAAGACAGATGTCTCTGGAGATAAATTCCAGTGGAGAGAAGAAAGATCTGTAAACAGTCGAGTCTATAGATTTTTTGGTGAAAAGATGTTTAATAGTGGTTGAGTTTTTAAAAATAATTTTAGGATTATCCTTGCTTATCTCTCCTGATAGGTCAGTTTTAAAGCTTTTCTTCTGTGCATAAGTTAATCTCTCGGTATGAGTTTAGCTGGAATAAACTTGCTTAAAGTATAATTATCTTTTAAATTACTGCTGGCAGTGTAATCATTTCTTTTTTTCTGCAAATATTATTTGTACAGAATGAATATTTTCTTGATTGGTTTTGCCAGACTTTTGTTAATTTTAATAATATTCAAATTACGTTTTAATTCTGTGAATTCTCTCTATTATATCATCGTTTTCTATTTTTTTATTAATTTCTGCTCCTGCCTTTGTCTGTCTTCTAATTTTTTGGGGGGGAGGGTTGTAGATGGGCACAATAACTTTATGTGCCAGGCAAGTGCTCTACCACCAAAGCACAATCCCAGCTCCACAGGTCTTCCAATTCGTTTCCATTTATTCCTGATTTTTTTTTCTTTTTTCCTTTTTATGTAGGCTGCTTAGTTCATTAATTCTCAGGTTTTTAATATTACGATCATCTATTTTCTCTAAAATGATATATGCTTTGAAATTTGTTAATTATTACTCATTTAAAATGTTTTATGGGCTGGGGATGTGGCTCAAGCAGTAGCGTGCTCGCCTGGCATGCGCGGGGTGCTGGATTCCATCCTCAGCTCCACATACAAATAAAATAAAGATGTTGTGTCCACCGAAAAACTGAAAAATAAATATTAAAGATTTCTCTCTCTCTCTGTCTTCTCTCTCTCTCTTTAAAAAAATAAAATGTTATATATCTTTCTTATCCAGTGAGAAATATTTGCTGCATTTCTTTTTCTTTCTTTTTTTTTTTTTTTTTTGAGTCTATGAAAGGTTTACGGCAACCAATTACATTAGGCAGCAAGAGTAATCCCAAACAGCAAACATCACTTTGCTAATTTGCAATAACAATTGCAGCATATTCAATTTCCCAATTAAGATAGTTTATATTTTAAAATTTTTTAAAATATAAACTTTATTTAGAATTGGTAGTATTAGAATTGGTAATTCTACTTTCCTTGTAGAACAAAGCATTTTCTGTACATAATATCTTCCAGGTGATTGTTGAGATTTACTTCATATATTTGCATCTACATTTGAAAATATAATGTATAGTGGTTATATAATTCTATTTTTGGCTACTGTTTTAAATTTATTATTCTTAAAGAAAATTGAGAATATTTTCTTAGGTGTGTACAGGCTTTAAAATGTGACATCAATCTGGTAGATGGAAAGTCTTTTTAAATATAAAATTAGTATAGCTTTCATAGTCTTTGATTAGTATTATCCTTTAATTCCATTTTCTTCTCTTTCAACATTCTATGGTTTCAAGCTTTGTGTATGTCTGTTAAATAATACAATTGCATTTGGCTTTTAAATTCAATTTTATAATCTCTTATCTTTTAATAAACCAAGTTTATTACATTGATGCATGTTTTTAAAAATATTGCAATACTCAAGACTAGTTTCTCCCAATTTATTTTTCTTTTATATTTGTTCCACTTGGTCTATAGCTCTTTTTTTCCCCCATTAAGCATTCTGTTTTCCTTCTCTTTCCCACTTTTACCTCCTACTGATTTAAAAGTTAAAAATGTTATAATATAACATCTGTTATTGAATAACATATTTTTCCAGTTGAGGTCTGTTTTTTCGACCTTGTCTTCTTTGAAGATACTGCAAAGCAACACAAAGAATTTGGAACACTTTACATGAAATTTCCCCTTCATAGCTGCTTATGATAGTTCTGTATTTTTTCACTTTTAAATAGAATTTTTTTTTTTAGATCAGTTTTGATTTCACAGCAAAGTTGAGTTGAAGATACAGGACCTCCAAATTTTTGTCCCCAAGAAAGGATAACAGATTGAGTTGGTGTAGTGTATTTTTTGGTTATCAAAATATACTCATGTAGCTTCGGGATTTTGAATTGGAGACTATTCATGATGTGTGGAAAAGCATGATACGTACCACAATCTCAATCACACAAAATGGATATTATGTATATATGCACACAACCTAGAGGGACACGTCCAACTAAGCTTCTTGTGACTGGATGACTTTGTTGTTTGCTTGTGTGTGTGTGTGTGTTTTTCTCTGTAATGTACAATTTACTTTTAAAAACTAAAAATTATTTTAAAAACCAAAAAAAAGATACAGGACCTCCAAGATGGCACCCCTCCCCAGAGACTCCCCTCTGTCCACCACATCACAGCAGAGAGGTGCATTTGCTACAGCCGATGATCGTGCATCACCCAAAGTTCAAGGTTGACATCAGCATTCACTCTTGCAGTTATACATCAACAGGTGTATTAGGACCTGTACTCACCATTACAGTGTCATGCAGAGTAGTTTCGCCGCCCTAAAGGTGTTCTGTGATATCTTCCTGATATCTTGTCTCTCCTGTGTTACTTTATCCTTCCAGTCTTCCTAACCTATGGCAGCCAAAGATATCTTCAGTCTCCAGAGTTCTGCCTTTTTCAGGATGCCACATAGCTGGAATCACACAGTGCTAGCCTTTTCAGATTTGCTTCTTTCACTAGACCCTATGCATGTAAGATCCTTCCTTGTGGTTTCATGGCTTGAAAGCTTTTTCTTTCCAGCACTATGAATATACCACAGTTGAAATATTCACTCACCTACTGAAGGCTGTCTTGGTTGTTTTTGTCTTTTGGTAATTTTAAATAAAACTGCTATAGATCTTCGTGTGCAGGTGTTTGTCTGAACACAAGTTTTCAACTGGTTCAGATCATAGAATATGTTTAATTTTGTAAGAAACTGCCAAGTTGTCTTTCAAAGTGGCTGCACCACTTTGTTTACCAGCAATGGATGAGAGTTCCCCTTGCTTCAAACTCCCCAGATTTTGGAGCAGTGGGTGTTCTGGATTTGGGCCACTCTACTCGGTGTTGCTTTAATTTGCCTTTCTCTCATGACATCTTCTCATGTCCTTATGTTCCATCTGTCTGTCTTCTTTGCTGAGGTATTTGTTAACATTCTTTTCCCATTTTTAAGTCTAGTTTTTTTGTTTCTTACTGTTGAGTTTTAGGAGTTCTTTGTATATTTTGAATAATAATTCTCTATCAGATAGCTATTTTGCAAATACTTTCTCCCAAACTGGGCTTGCCTTCTCTCTCTCTTGAGTAGGTAGGTATTTTAATTCTGAATTTTAACCCTCTACATAAAACATTATTGTTATCATCATCATCTTTATTACTATGTTATAAAGTTTTTTAGATTTATCTGTATGTTTAGCACTTTGTGTTTCTCATTTATTTTTGAATCTCAGGCTTTTTGTTTTGGATTATTTTTCTTCTTCTTGAAGTGCATCTACTAAATGTTTCGGCAGTGGCAGTGTGTTGTGACAAACACTTTCAATTTTTTTATTTATCTGAAAATATCTTTGTATTTCCCTTATTTTTGAACATCAGTTTTGCTGGAAAGAAATATAATTCAAAAGTCATTTTTACAATATTTTGCATGATTTATTTGTATTTAAATGTTTACTCCTAATTATCATTTTTTTCACATTAATTATGTTATTTTAGGTGACTTTTTGTATTGTTTTATTCTTAGATGCTCTTAGATTCTACCTTCTAGCTTTGATGTTCTAGAATTTCACAGTGATGTGTTTAGATATGCTTTTATTTTTATCTGTTTATTTTTAAAATTCTGGTTCATTATGCTTCTTTCTGTGTGAATTCATGTTTTGTATTTTGACAGTTTTCTCTCTGTTGGATTCTTGTACTACTTAATTCTGTCCCCACTCTTTTCTTCTATGGGACTATAATTAGATAAACATTTTATCTCTTTATTTTCCAATAATCTGACCTTCATTGACATTTTCTATCTTGTATTCTTGTTCCTTCCCTCCTTCCTCTGCAAACATATTATTCATATTTTAACATCTTTCAAGTCAACAATCCTTTAAATTTCCACTCATTTGTTCATATATCATGTTTTCAATTTCAACTGTATTTTTTTTTTTATTTTTAAAGTTGTTTTCCTTCCTCCTCGGTGCTTGATCTTCATTAGTTTTTAATCTCATGACCTTTAGAAAGAAATATATTTTATTCTTTATTTAATGCATGCACAGCTTCATTTTATATTCTGAATTTGATAATTCTCCCCAGACTGTGGCACATTGATTTGTTTCCTTGTATGTTTTGGGTTTTATTTGGTTTCATGTATTTCAATCACAATATTTCTTATCTCTACATATGAATTGAAGAAAACAAAAATTCCATTCAAGAGATAATGCAATCCATGAGCAAATGTAATCTGAAGATTTGATTCAGTCTGAACAAAACTCTTCCTAAGATTTAAAAAGCCTTAATTTAGTGTCTGATCAGCACATGATAAAGCCTTTAGCACATAACATTTGAAAAAAATATACTTATTTTGCCCAAATGTTTTATTTCATAATCACCTATTAATTTAAAATGATTATTTCTTAAAAAAAAGCACTAAAAATGATTTAGTGGGACTGGGGTTGTGGCTCAGTGGTATAGCGGCTATCTCACCTTTGTGAGGCACTGGGTTCAATCCCCAGCACCATATAAATAAATAAAATAAAGGTATTGTGCCCATCTACAACTCAAAATAAAATTTAGTGGTAATATTGTGATTATTGGTTGAATTTTTTAAACGAATCATTAAATAACTATGCTGACAAAAGTCTGAAGAAGCAGGAACGCAGAAGTGTTTACAGTCCACCTTTAGAAAGTGGCCTAGTATGGTCAGATTCTTTAATACTTTATGGATAGCATTTGATAAAGCTATATATGATTTAAAATATGACTAACCTTGATCCAGTGATTCTGTTTCTAGGTATTTTAATTAGAATATGTCTAGAGATGTTCACTGTAGTGTTTTTCATCAATAAAGAACAGATTACTTAATGCTGACACATCAAAATAAGAAAATATAATCATCTGTACATGTATAATGACATAGAAATACATTCATAATGGCCAAAGCAGGGAAAAAAACATGTTGGGAAAGACTGATCTCATTGAAAAACTATGTGTCAAGGTGGATCTACTTATTAACCATGGACCTTCTCCCATATATATGTCCTATTTTGACAGAAGCCTGGGTGATTTTCCTGTCTAGTTCTTTTCACTGTAGTACCACGAAAGCCATCACACTCTGACCTCAGCTCAAGGTTGTTACCACAGAAATACACAGAGAAAGAATCATGGCCCTGCCTTAGTATAAAAAAATTGACTTTTGAAGTCCATGGCAGAAAGAAGAACTTTGAGGGAACCAGGCTTTGTGTCATTAGAGCCATGATTTATTGAGTGTGAAAAGGTGACATTTACACCCTAAATAATAGATTTGAGAACGACTAGATGAAAAGCCAGATGACCCTATAAGGAGTCTGGAAACACTCTGAGAGGTAGCCATCTTCCTGGACAGGGCCAGGGTGAGAAATCCATCATAGGGAGGAGGGAAGTACACCAGGAAGGATCAACCCCAAAGTGCTAACATACATAGAGGCTCATATAGCATAAAGCTTCTCTTTCTGGTTTTTACATTCTTATATTTTTTTGTTATTTTCAGTAAGCAAGAATTGCTTGTGTAATTTTTAAGTGGCAATAAAAATATAAAACAGAAGAAAAGTTTGGGAGAGGGCAAGAATAACCTATGGAGCTGAGTTTTTATAAAATTATTTCTAAAATAAATTTTGCTACTCCTAGTTATTTTTCAGGAAGTGTCAAATAATTAAATCAGTAAATAGATGTGAATGTTTGATAATTATCAGCAAGCTCTGTTATGACTTTTTGTGTTCTGTAGTTATTTTTGAAAGGTTAGAAAATGAGGAGAAAGGAAAACAGGTGAATTAAAAGATGTATAGATGCCACGTCCCAGAAGACCAGGGAAGGGCTAGGAGGATAGGGACGTGATCTGGGAAGGAAGAGTGGACCTCAGGCTTGAGGAAGGTGAGTTTTCTTAAGAAAGCTTCCCAGCCAGTCCCATGGTAGTTGCTATCCATGTCACAACAGCTGTGATACAATTACCATTTTTTAAAACCATCTATCCCAGCCCAATAATGAATGCACTGGAAAATCCTAATAATAAATACTGAGAGAGCTGAAGGTGATGACTTATATTAATATTAATGCTATTGTTATAATTACTCTATAATTAATTTGATCTTGGATAATAGCATAGTGCAAACCTAATTAACTGCAATTAATAAAATAATCATCTTAGGTCTTTAACCCAGAAAGAAAAATAATTTTCTAGCTTCCAATTCATTAAATCCTTGAATAATAATGGTTTTTCTCTTCCTTCTTTTTAATCAAGAAAATAATTACACCAATAATTAAGCAAATAGTCTTAATGGACTATAAGATCCTCCCCCTGCCCCAGAGCATGTAGCACTAAAAGAGCAAAAGAATGCCCCAGTAGTCAGCAGGTCACTTGCTGTGTGCTTTATCTCAGCCGGCATGTACTGTTCAAAACTTTTATAAACCAGATGGCTTGCTCAAATTCAGCACCAGATTTTCAAGTACAACCACCAAACAATTCTCTGTGCATTTGTTTTGAATTTGCTATGCATGAGTTGAAAGCAAACATAGTGCATATTAAACTGTGTTACAATGTCTTACTGCAGGTTGCTAATATTTAGGATTTGAATCCAACTGTCTCCAGGGAGTTTAAATTACCTTCAGTAATCCCTGTGTAACAATCACCTGTCTTAAGGACTGTGTATAGTCTTAAATACCCTGATGTTGTGTGCTAGTTCATGTCTCTCCATTTTATGAATGGCTTTCCTGAGGTAGACAAAAGTTGAAGGAGAGAACCTCTCTTAGACACAATTTTATTTGAGCAGACACTATATTCTTGTGATCTTATGCCCTGACATTTTTTGGATTCTTCCCTGCCTTTGAAGTCTCCTACCCAAAATGCCTATCAAGCATAAATTACTTCCCTAAATTAATCTTTATCATCCATCTACCTGTCATTCCACCTGTGATCCCTTTGTTTCTAATTATTTTTCTATAGTTTCCCATACAGCTATGAGACACATGTCCTCCTGCAGCATAATGGTTGCAACTATGAGAACCAGTGTTGTGCCCTCTCTGCTCTTAGAATACAGGCCAGGCTCCAGCCATTTCTTTTCCTGAGACTCCTCACACAACAGTGCTCCCAGATTTGAGCTATGGTAGAAGGCATTTTGAGCCAGATGTACTTGAGTTTAGTCCTTATATTTCACTCATGGATGGTTAACCTGGCACAAGTTACTTACACTTTCTAGTTTCTTCATTGGTAAACAAGTTAGTAATCTTACTCTATGCAGCTCTTCCAAGTCTTAAGTGACTGGGTTTACCCGAAGGACAAAGGGATCAGCTGAAGAATGCCTCCAATGTTTAGGTTGGACAACCTGAAGAGCTGGATAGTTGAACTACCTTGCAATTCATTGAATGAGTTTTTAAGAAAAACTGCAAATTTTCAGTCTCTTACATTGAACTAAATCAGATAAAGCTCCTTCATGAAAAAAGTTGGTAGGAAATACAAATGTGAATGTCTCAACACAAATATCATGAATATGCAACAAAAACTTCTGTCATGGAAAAATAAGTGACTGAACCATGCCTGAATGCACAATAAAGCAAGGAGACTTCAGCTCACATGGGGCCAAATGCAATAGTTTTTTGACTATGTATAAAATTTAAAGGTTTCTAAGCAGAAATGTAGCTTTAAGAAAAGGGCATGCCAACAACAAAGGGATGTTTAATTGCATTCAGAAGGCTCTGCACAGTCTATTCCCTTGATCTGCATACCACTATTTATTAATTTTGTGTTTATAAATGACACTTTAATTGAGCTAAAAAAATCATGCTATCATACCATCTTGTGATGCCTGGCAAATTACTGAGTTTCTCCATTGCTTCTGTTTGAGATGTTCACAGATTTACCGTGTATACGATGAGGTTGCATGTCAATTGTCAAGCAATTCCAAATTCTAGTATTGGTAGGCATCTTGTTTATTCAGAGAAGCTTACTGCTTCAATAACAGAATCTTAATCCCTGTTAGGAAGACATTAATGTTACTTATGTTTACTATGAAGAACTTGGCAACGATTTATTCTGATTCAGAGATTTTAGTTCTGTTCTAGTGGTGAGAACTCTAGAGTTTAATATTCATAAAACACTGGCAGCGAACTAACATAGCACGTCAACAGGGCAAGTTCGAGAGCATTGATATGAGTGAATCAAGCAAGAATTTTTTCTGCTACAAGTATCTTTTATAATAAAAGATCCTTTTATTATAAACTGGAACCACAATTTCAAGGACTAATTAGTGTAAAACTCATTATTATATTTCAACTCTGTATGAAGATAATACTTATTTGCTGCAACATGAGACTAAATCATTCAGGTTTACTCCAGGTGAATTTGGGTTGGCACGAAATAATCACACAAAGAAAGTACCCTTTTCTTAGGGTTCAGTGACAGCTCCTTGGCCCAGCTCCCACGAGGGAAGCAAGAGAGGCAGACAAAAAGAGAGGGCGAGTCTGAAGTATTTATTGAGGGGAAGGCACTCAAGAAAGTTCCTTCCAAATGAGGCAAGGGGTCAGTTTTCAGGGGGCTGAGTCTAGCTTCCTGATGTCTTGTGGTCAGTAGATGGATGGACATCAAACCGGTCTCGGGTGCTGTGTGGGACCAAAGGCAGAGTGAGAGGAAAGGACACATACGTGCACAGCCCAGACAGAGCAGCAATGTCAGTGCAGTCGGCTCCTGCGCTCCAATGTTCACAGCTCACACACACAGCCCACGGCTGGCCCTCGACACTTACTAAGCCAACAAAATGAATGTGGAAGCTGTGGGTCAGTGATTGACCACTCCTTACTTCTGCAGCCAGCTCTGTGAAAGGGTGGGTCACAAACCAGGAGAAAGTCATGCAGCAGAAGTATTCTAATGAGCCCATGTTTGTTTCTGATGTTTCCAATATTCATGAAATTCAGCTTTTGGAAAGCCACAGCTTTTAAATTGAGTGCTGCCATTGGAAGAGAGCTTTAGCTAATTGAGACTGGCAGTTTCTAGCCATCTTCTCTTTTCTTTTGAGTGATTTTTTTTAAAAAAACAACAATGCATCAGGGAAGCTAACTTTAAAGAGATTTTAAAAATAATTTATATTTTTAAAAATATAT
This sequence comes from Marmota marmota marmota, assembly GCF_001458135.2. Taxonomy (NCBI): domain Eukaryota; kingdom Metazoa; phylum Chordata; class Mammalia; order Rodentia; family Sciuridae; genus Marmota; species Marmota marmota. The sequence continues at coordinate 2,649,484 of NW_025999991.1, read as the reverse complement.
AATAACTGCAACACAGAAAGTCTAGTTCTGCAACAGAAGGGGATATTGGGAGCTCATCTAATTTTAATTGATTTGGTCTAATTACATTCAAAACATGCAGGTGCAATGTGCTTATACAAGAACGTCCCATTTTGTTTCTTAGAGATAGTCCTTGTACTACTTTGAAAAGTAAATAAAACATACTCTATTGTGAGTTTGCATGCATAAGTTTGTCCAATATAAGTAAAGTCTGTGCAAAACTAACAATAGAGATAATAAAGAATAATGACTTATTAAGAAGGGATTTATATAGAGCATTCAGTATGATTCATTGGTGAGTAGCAGAGACATACAACTAGTACTAAGCTATTCTATTATATAAAATGGTGTAGGTTGCAATTATAGTAACTTAATAAGCATATTCAAGGAACTAGAAAATTGAGAATGTAATGAAAAAATTAAAAGGAACTGAATACTGCAAACCATTGTAAATGAGATCTGGTCACGAATCATTTCATTTGATAGTGTTAGGAAGATTTATTTGGCAAGTCTTTGCAATCAAAATTATATTTTCAACATCAACATCAATTTGAGCTACATAGATTTGAGACTATAATTTTAAAGGTCTAAAATGTGTGCACCTGTACTAATTTTATAAATGAAAATAGTTCTCCCCAAATGGCAGTTTTAGAATATCTAGTAGCTATATATTGAGTTCCATACGTTTTTAAACCAGTGTCATCATTTTCTTTGGAAAATAAGTACAACTCATCAATATTCTTAGAATTGCATTCACATGGGTTCTAGATCCTTAAGCTCTGTGTATAGATGGAAGGTGTGAGGTGGGCTCACAGCTAGCTGTCCCAGTATGGGGAGCCCCAGCACACACATTCATTCCTGGGAAGTTGAGGTCTCTGAGAAGATGTGGAAGGCAGCTGGGAGAGCTTCAGGCAGAGCTTGCTTTGGAATTGGGAAGATCGACACTATAAGATGGAAACTAAGGCGAAATATCTTAACATCAGGGAGAGGGGTTGATAAATGCTCATCTTTCCATATCTACCTCCCAAGCAGAGAAACCAAGTACTCTGCCAGGAAACATGGTGGGAAGATGAGCTTTTAAATGCTTCCTGTAACTGAAGGCAGCTGCAAAAACGAACTTTGAATTAAAAAACAAGTTTGGTGAGTTCTAATGGAAGTTGTGACTCAGAAACGGAACATTAAAAAAAGAAAAAAAATCTCCCCACTCTGTTTTTTTTCTTTTTTTGGTGACTTTCTTCTTCGACAATGTGCATGTTTTTGCTATTTCAAAAGTATATTCCTGATGAATAGGGAAAGAGGGCATTTAGCTTGGTGAGGAAGCCTGCTGATTTAGGAAGTCTCAAGAGATGCCAGGGAGGGCAAATGGTGGGTGAGGGGTACTGCCTCAGACTCTGGCAAGAGCTCGGTGTTCTTTCCAATTCCAAGATAGGATGCATTTGAAAGAGGAAAGAATACAATTAATTCATCTCTAGGCAAATAAATGAAGTTAAAAATGATATTCAATTAAAAAATAAAGGAATCAAATGATATTCAATTAAAAAATAAAGGAATCAAGTGCCTGTAATCTCTGGTCAAGGGGAAAACAAATCTAGTCATATTGAATTGTGTGGGACCCAATGCAGCTTATAAGGAGGGGGCTGCCTGGCCCATGACCCTGAGAACCAGCAAGCTTGGGTCCATCTTGGCTCTGCTATTGTCAAACAGCTGTGCACTTTCATTCTCATCACTTAACCTCCCTGTTCCTCGAATTCTTTCCTCTGCAACACGAGGGCCTTGGAACAGGTGATTTCTATAGATTTCCCATACAAAATTATATGATTGAATCCCTCCCCTTTTACTTACTAGGCTGTTTCTATGACATTTGCCATCACTGAAATGGAGTGTTTCAGTAGAGCAGGGTCCTAAGAGGTTTAGAATGGCTTTGGAGGTTTTTCTGCTGTCATTCAGCCTTGTCAACAACTGAGTTGTTAATTTATCATTGATTGATGGAGCAGATGTCTCCTGCAGCACTGATTGCTAAAAGAAGAAAGTCATGCACTCATCATAGGTGAGCTTCAGAACAAACTATTGACTGTACATTGTAAGTAATCTTTATAATGAGTGGTGAAATACTGTTCTAAAATAAAAATAATTGCTAGTATTTGTTGGTCCATGAGTGATGAGCCCAAGTGTTGTTACATGAGCTTCACACATTAACTCACTCATGTCCTGCAGTTACCCTGTGAGTTCATCTCCCACTTTACAAATAGAGAAATACTAAGCCAGAGACACACAATTATATTTGCATGTGTGGGAGGGAAGATGTCTGAACCCAGGCAATCTTGCTCTGGAGACTCCAAATGAATCAAGACAGCCAATTTCCATTTTTAAAAACAACCCTTATCAAGGTCCTCGGTCAGTCCTTAAGGGGCTTAGTTCTCACTTCTATTTCTTTTTATATCTAGTATTGCACATACCTAGAAATTAATTAATATCTACATTTTTATCTTTTATCCTGCCTGGTCTATTGATATAATCTCAGAATTATAAATAAAGTCTTACATGCATTCAATTAAAAAAAATTCCTTTAAAGCTGGCAAGCTTCCTTGTCTCCTTTCTTTCTTTTTTATTTTTGTTTTTAATTTTTTATTCAGAGCAAGAGTCAGTTTTGACCTCTGTTGATTCCTTACCTGACTCTCATTAAACTGAACAGGAAGTTATCACCACCACAGTCTCCTCTTGCCCATGACTGTTTCCTTCTCTGCTGCCTCTAGACATCCCTCTTCTGGTCTCACCTGCTTTATCTTTGCAGGGTTAACACACTCTTCAGAAAGGCCCTGTTCTCTGTGCTTCCGTAGCTCATCCTGTTTGATTCATGACCCCCATGAAGGATTTTCTGCCTCTTTGAATCTAGGAGAGAACACTGGCTGTCAATCAGTGGCTACTGACAAGCTGTTTTTTAATGGGATCTAAAAAAATACCTTTTAGCAGAACACAACTTTGGGAGACAATTATGCAGGGCTACCTTTTCTCCACATTTCTAGACCGACAGTAATGGCATTTTAAAAGTAGATGCCTGCAGAGGGACTGCTCACAGAACTGAACTGCAGAGGATGAAATGACACACCATCAGGAGAGATATTTTTGGGCAGGCAGCCTCTTTGGTATCTCTGAAATCATGCTATCTGCACAATCCTTTTGAAAAACACTTTGATAGAACATCTGTGAATAAATGATTTCAGATTTTTCAAAAAAACTTTACAGTTCTATAGAAGCCTTTCTTTAAACCCAAAATACATTATACTATGACATTCAGCTTTGCATCCAAGATAACAAAGGGAGAAGGATACATGTGAAATTTATATGTGTAGCAAAAGTTTTTGCCGCAGTCTGGCTGGGCACAATCAGGAGCCACTTGTCAAAAGAAACTAACTTTATTTTTAGAACCACACACGCCAAACAAAACAGCCTCTCAGGAAAAACCCTCAGAGCCCAACTGCCACCACCGGCTTTCCACAAGCCTCTCTCTCCAACAACACAAGCCTCTCTCTCCCACACAAGCTTCTCTCCACCTCCCACAATCCTCCTGCTCTTGAGGCCGATTGGCTGGGTCACGTGGGCGGAGCCAAAAAAGTCCCCCAATGAGCAGCTCCGTGGTCTGAAAGGGCAGGGAAACAGCCCAATGAGCATCACCACAGAGGAGCCAATCAGCTAGATGTTGCTGGGGCCGCTGTGAGCCAATCATCAAACTTCCAGCTGCCAAGTTTTAGTAAAACTCAACGTCTCATGCGAATAACAATTCAACTGTCAATTAATGTTTTGTGTTTTTGAAAATTTCATGCTTAGAAAAATATCTTTCCATAAATTGAAATTTCATTTATTAACATAACACACTTGGAACTTTTTAGAGTTCATACATAGCTTTCATGAAATTTGTAAGTCCTATTGAATTGCATGGAAAAATTAGTGTGAAATGAAATTTTCTGGAAGAAAGACTCATACCTTTGAACAGAACCTGAATGAAACCTATAAACTTAACGCCCAGAACAATCAAACTTGATGAAGCACTCTTAAATCCTTATTTATATTTCATTCCAACGCTTAGTTGCTTCCATATCTCTCAACGCTGGACTTTACATGGCTGAGCTTTGTTTTAGGGATGATTTCATTCAACAAAAAAATAAATCTAATCAAGCCCTCTTGAGAAAAAAGATGAATTAAACAAATTCAGAAGCCGTCATTGAAATTGGGCAAGAAGTGCAGTCATGGTTGGAGAGGAACTGGAACCAGGACCTGCTCAGGCCATCGGGTGGGAAGTGGGTTCGGTCTCACTTTCCTCATTGTCTCCTGTCTGCTTCTAAATGTGTTTCATTTTGTTCCATGTTTCATGAACCAGTTTACTTCTCAGAATCAAGTTCAAGTGTATTCATCAACTATTGTCCTGTGTCAATAGTTCATATACTTGAGTTGCTATGTTTTAATTCCAAGCTCCTGGGAGAGAGACCCTACTGGCTTAACAATATTCACCACCAGATTCGGGTTGGGGCTCCTACGAGTGCTTGTTCAATGTGATGGTTACTGTGAAGTGAGCCTCAGTCCAATGGTCTTACTGTTAGCATCAACAGTGCGGGATGAACCTGTACTGCAAGTGGGAGATTGAAAGTCCACCAAATGACTTGTTCTGAAAATCATCACATCCAGTGTGAGTAGCTGAATAAAATTGCTTTCTCATGTAAAATCAAAATGAATTACCACCATTTAGGAAATATAGACCCAAGAATCACTCCAGAATTTTGTTTATGTTTCCTCTATTTACTACTGAGTCACATGCACTGATGTAGGCCCTGTCAACTGAGCTGTGACAGGACATGAAGATAAAATGGAAACTCACTGGCTTGCTCAGAGTACAGCACAGAGCAAGAGATCTAGAGTAAGAAGCCAAGCATGCTGTCCCCAGTCCTGCCCACTCTACCATTGTGACTTTTCCTACTAATTAAGCAGAGGATGAGGATGCACACTGTGGTCTTGATGAATATCACAGTTGTTTTAATGTACTAAAGTAATCAACACCTTCATATACTATCATGAGTAAATTATTTGGGAAAAACAAAGCTAAATGTCTACTTCTGAATAATATATGGAAAAGAGGAGTTGCGATAAACAATTAGATAAAAGAAAATAAAAGGTAAAGAAATAATTCTTCCCAGATGTATTGTATAAAAGGGAGCACAAGACTGTGGTCTCTGACTGAGAAGAAAAAACAATGACTTTAGCCTTATGATTGTGCTGTCTACTGCCTGGAGTCACTTTTTTGTATGACAGTGGAAGGAGGGGGAGTCAAACAAAACAGTCTTCTCAGCCAGTTGACATGACAGTGCAGAGCTGTGAGGTGGGACAGGTCCTGGAAGAGAAATCTGCATGGAGATGGTACTCCAGAAGTCTGCGTGTTTGTTCCCTGAGTCTTTGTCTGAGAGCTTGGCTGCTCATGTGAAGGAAGCACTCCACAAAGTCTCCATAAAATCAACAGTCTCAAAGCTCATGTATCATTGAAAATGTGTGTTTGTTGCAGAGTTGACTCAGGTCACCATGCTGAAAGTGTGGAGCATTAGGGAGGATCATACCTTCAGTTGGGGCTGGACCTGGAGCAAACAACTCTGCAGATCCAACATACGTGCTTAAGACAAGGCTCAAACCCATCCAGTTGGTCTCACACTACTTAGTTCACCATCTGAACTAGAGTCAACAGTGTCTTGAGTTAACAGAATCCAGATATTTGACACTTAGACATGACATTCCTCTTATCTAGTATGCAATCAAATATTACTAAACGTGTCAAGTAGCAGAAAACATTTTAACTATAACCAGAGCTAAAACCGGATAATAGGGATGCAGAAATGACAAAGATGATGTCGTTGAAACACATATTACAGCTATGTTTATAAATTTAATGAAAAATTTGAACGTAATGAATAAATAAAGGGAAGAACAAGAAGGAATCAAATGCAATTTTTGTAACTGAGAATTATAATATTCAAAGTGAAGACTTACCTGCATGGGCCTAACAACTGAGCCGATTCACTGGAGACAAAATAATAGGTGAAGTTAAAGAGACGCCAATAAAAAGGATGCCACTGGAACAGGTAGCACCTGCTAAAAGAGAATGAACAGGGCCTTGGTGGAGAGCAAAACTACATGTTCTAACTGGCATAATGGAAAAAATTATTTCAAAATATGACAGGGAAAATGTACACATTACTCACAGAGGGACAGAGAAAAGGAACACAGTCTTCTCAGAGAAACTGTGTGAGCCAAAAGAAACTTTATTAAAAATGGGGAAAGGGGGCATATTTGTCAACCTAGTTTATTGTACTAAAGGCAAACATCACTTAAAAATAAAGGTTTTCAGATCTATAGAAGTAAAGAGAATTTGCTACCAGTCGGGTTTCACTATAAGAAATAATGCTCTTCAAACTCAGCCAAGTTATATAACGTGTTAACTTCAATCATTATAAAGGAATGAAGAGCAGTGCTATGGGTGAACATGTCTCTAAATACAAAGGAGTTTTTCTCATTAAAATTTTCTTTAAAGATTATTGATTATGTAAAGAAATCAAATATCAGTGATAAAGTATGAATGTAGGAAGCTCTCAAATTTTCAGGTAGCCTTCCTTCTATTTTTCCTTAAAATTTTTGATTCTTCGGTACCTGAACATCTAACTATTTATTAGAAGACATTAACTGTATTTTTAACTTCTATACATCTGAACTTTCTATCTCTGATTTGAGAACTTTCAGTGCTGTGCCTCTTTAAGAGGTAGAAGCCACCTATCAGATTGACAAATGCCAGTCACTTGGTCTCACTGCTAGGACCCAGAGAAGTCACTTATTACCACTGGCTGCATGGTTCTGGGAGGAGTGATGAAATGCAGGATCTTGTGTGAGGGAGACTTCATTTTCAGGAGAATACTGCACATCTGAACTTCTAGGATGGACGTTGAAGATGTACAGCACTGATTTCCCATTCCCCATCACGGCGTGAGTTGCCACCATTGGACCTACTTTAAGACATATTTTGGGCAGAGCTGGTGCTTTGCTGACTAGTGTTGTCTCAAGCATGTTAAATAGTATAGCCCTTTGTCCCGGAACCTCCTAGTGCCCCCACCACATATCAGCCACCTGCTCTGTGGCATGCCTGACCTCCTGTAACAGAAGCCTAGTCCAGAGGGGACTTCTATCTTCTAGTCTGATTCACAATTTGCTTGTGTCTAAATAGTTGCTAAATATTTTTTCTTAGAACTCGGCACATTGTTAGAGGCCTCTATATTTCCCAAAGGTTTTGATACTGAAGATGAAAAATAAATTAATATGCTTCATTTACTGGCTTAATAAAGATATAGATGTCTGTTAATGCCAATCAACAAACTAGAGCCATGACACAGTGGATATATAGAAAGGCAGTGTGCACATTTCAGAGACTGCGAGGGGAGAGAGGTGTGGAGACTGTAATTATGGATGGCTTTCTAGTTCATGGATCTGGTCTTTTATGAGATTGTCAGGATCCAGAACTGTCCTAGGACTTTCATGACTTCCTCTGATTCCTGCCAAATGAATTCCGCTCTCTGAATTTATAGCAAATTTATCCTTTTAATAACTAAATCACACAGACAATGAAGTTCACAAGTGTGTAGTCCAAAGATGGGGGAGCTGGGAGAAACACAGTATTGCAATAGACAGATTCAGCAGCGTAGACCCAACGAAGAAGAATCACTAAGATAAAGAGAGTGCTAAGGACTTGGAATATAGCATAGATGGATAATAGACAGAAGGTAAATACCAATGAGCATGTGAGAATCTTGGTTAATAGAATCTGAATATCCAATGCACATCTAATATATGTTTGAAAAGGAGAGTTGGAAAAATTGGAGAGATGTTGAGCTTGAAGATTCTGTGAGAATATGTTTTCTAAGACTATTCTTAAATTGAGATACAAACTCTCCAATAAGTACTCCTGAATAAGAAGAATTAAACACAAACCAAGGTAAGACAATGCAAATTGTGGAAACGGCAGGGATTAAAAACAAGCTCCAGAGGAACTGGAGAGAAGGCAGGCCGGTACATTTTTACTTTTAGGAAATCTAGAAATCAAAAATGATGCGTTTCCCAACACCTTTTCCATGTCTGTATTTGCAATTTAGAAACATCCATTTTTAGAAACATCCATTTCTGGAGATCCTTCAGGAAGAGTATTGGCCGTCTTTGTCTCTGACTGTAAAACCCAGGGCCTGGCATTGCTTGGAGCCAGTTCTGAGAGAGGGAGTAACGGCTATTCCATTGCTCAAACTGCTAAAGGAGGTGGCAGCACCTCTCTCACAAGCACTTGACCAGTTTCCTTCCTCATGAAAATTCCACGCATGGGGAGTGGGGTGTCTGTATAGGAAGGCCATCTACATCCACACACCTTCTCTGCTGAGGCTTGAATTGACTGTTTTGTTTATTACTTTGATTTTCCTAATTGTGCTCCTACCTTAGTACTTTGGACTAGGAGAAAGCCAGAAATTTCAGTTCTTCACTTAGGGTGAACTTGTAGTATTGGTAACTTTTTTTTTTTTTCAATATTCTGAAAATAGTAAGTAGAGAATGAAATTGACTAAAGAAGTAAAGAAACACACGATATATTGGGAAGGCTAAAGATCACCTTGCTCTCCTGTATAATATTGAGGAGGGCCAGTTTTGCTGTCTCATATTTAAAACTTTCAATATCATTACATAATCTTAATCTCTCTTTCTGATGACTTAGTTAGTGTTGTAATGAATGAATTTTTGAAGTGTGAAATGAAAACAAAGTAGATTATCCGAAAGTATGATCTCAGTCAAGTTACGGATATGAATATGGTAGTTACGCTTTCAGCGTCTTTGGATTCCTCAATGGGAAATGCCTTACTTTAGAGGCTGGTGGGAATAGTTCAGCTGTCTGTGATCTGTGACTTGCTCACAAATGAACCATCCTGTTATCTCAAAGGGTCCCAGTAATTTCCCTAGTCTTATTACTAAGACACTTATTTTGATTTTCAAGGTGTCAATTTGTCTTGATTTCCTAACAGAAATGCTTTAATCTTCCAAGAAATTTACATCACAGAAAAATGGGTACATTTCTAATACCGTTAATTGTTTATTATAAACAAACAAGGATTCTTGAGTGTAAAATATTACCTCCCTGAGTTTCAGAAGTTTTAGTAAATGGAAGTATTTGCATATGTTTTGCTGGTGTTCTTTTTTGAAAACTGAAAATGTTGGAGAAATTAGGATCTTTATGTTTCAATAAAGAGCAGGTGTGCACTTTCTAAACGCCTCAGAACTTCAGCATTTTCTCTAACATGCTCACATTTATTTGGGTAATTTACATTTTATCTTTGGACAATCAGTATGGAAATGCTTCCATTTAGAAGTGGTCTAGACAGTGAAAATTACAGCAACATATGTGACTTTGGAGACGTGCATATTTTAGTGGCTATTTGGTACAGCACTCCTTATGTTTCACCCAACAAAAACCATGGGTGAGAGGAAGAGGGAAGGATCTCAAAGTCTGTGTAGAGTATGGGGTCCAGACGGGCAGCACTTGGGACCCACATTCATGTGAACAGCTGAATAAAAATAAAACTATATGAAGATGGCCAGTAGGCAAACCTGCAGGAAAAAGGCATGTGCAAAATAAAACGTTATTGCTTTTAAACTTTGAACCACATTTGGTTGATCATCATTTAATATCACAAGGATGGTTTCCCCAAAGCCTGACATGGCTGTGTGAGAATTGTGTGTTTAACATTGCTATCACCTTTGCTATTTTCAAGTCAGCCAATCATTGGAGAGCAGATTGGCAGCACTTTCTCTTTTAGCACAATTTTGAGTCTCAGTGTGAGACTGACTTCCCTTCTACTTCCAGTCTGTTCACATTTGAATCCATTTGTCCCCAGCCAGAGCTCTCCCTCACTCTCTTTCACTCTCGTTCTCACTCTCACTCTCTCTGTATCTGTCTCATCCATCTCATACTTCACTTGCTTTGTAACAGCAAAGGCAATGAATACGTCTGTGCCGCTAGCTCTGGTTGTCATTATGGATAGGCACATTCCGTCTTTCCCACCCCCTTTATTTTGAAGCTTCTCCAGGAGGACCCCCTGGTGTCACGAGTGTGCGTTTGCTTAGGAGGTTGAGCATTCCTATTATGACAGTCATTTCTTAGGCTCTTACAACCTCTTCGTTTTCTGGAAAGTGTGCTTAGTGATGTTCTGATCCAAATGCATATGGTGAAGGTAGAGAGAGTAATGATGTGTGTGTGTGTGTGTGTGTGTGTGTGTGTGTGTGTGTGTGTGAGATACTGTATAGAATAATAGGTTTTTATTCATGGCTAGGACTCCTCTCCTGAGGTGTGCATGCCCTCATTCCAGCAGGTGTGCACACCTTGGAGTCTGTCTTCTGATGAGAAAGGGAGCATGCCCATGAAAGATTTTCCTTCTTCATGTTGTGCCCTTGTGGCCTGTCCCCAGACTAAAAGTCACAAATGGGGAAACTCAGTTCCTTCCAGGCTCAACTTATTTTTTTTTTTTTGCTCTCTTTTTGTGCCTTTGGTTAATTTATGTTTTGTTCTGAGTTAATGGTTGTGGTGTGTGTTAGGTTGGTCTGGCAGGAGCTTATTTTGGCAAACAAGAAGCTGAATTCTCAGGTTGCTTCACGACCTATCACTCCAGCAGTGACTGAGTTTGCCATGGAAGGCTCTGGTTTTCCATGGGAAGAGTGGAGGATGTGCAGCAAGACACACTTGGGTTCAGTTCTTGTTGCATTGGCTGTTATCCTTGGAGTAACACTGAATTGTTCCCAAGTACCTTTATTTGTAATATGAGGCTATAATACCTTCCGTGAAATGTTGTTTTGAGGTTTAAATAAGGTAAGCAAAAACAGCCACAGAGTGTTTGGCACAATTATTGGTATTTGCTATTTCTTTAGTTATTTTTAGCAACACTGAGGTATTATGGATACATTAAATTTAATAAGGTGAGTATATTTAAATTTTTTACTAATTTCTAACAAAACATCCAAGTCATATTAACATTACCACTAGAAATACATAATATATCCATGTCCAGACTCCTGCATTTTATCATCACCCTTTTTATATGTAATAATGCTTTATTCTACAGAGGGATCACATCACACTATCCTTATAAGTTTTCATCATTTTTCAATCAAATCTGATTAGAATAAATTTCATAGTCTGATGTCTATAACTGACTGGTTTTATTAGTTCAACAAATATTTATTAAAGCAGGCACAACTGATGGTTGAGATTGCAAATACTTAAAATGATTGCCATGTACCTCACTGCAGATTTGAATTTATGATTCTGTTGAGAACATGATGCAACCGATAAAACTGTGCAGCGTCTTATAGCTCGCCACACTAGAAAACACTCTAGCAGAAGTGATGGACACAAAAATAAGAGAGCGTGTCATAGCGATTGTGAAGACAGAGATATACGAAGGTCTAAAGAACAATAAGTAAAACTCACATTTCCAATTTCCTAAAGCTGAAAATGAAATAGCGTCTGCCTATTTTATTTTATAGTGCTATCAAAAATCTCTATAGTAGCCAAAATGTTCATGATCCAAAGACATAGAAGGTATTATAAATTTATCTTTTCCTATGCATTCATCTTAGGAGTCCTGAATGTGCATGTGTGTCTTTGTGTTTGTGTGTGTATGTTTGGGTATGTCTGTGTCATTGTGTGTTCCTGTGTGCATGTGTGTATTGTTTTCTTACCCCTCCTTATATATAGGGCTCAGTTCTCTACATGACTTCAGAAATCTCCTGGTATCTTGGAAGTTACCCCCAAGAATAAGGGGTGGTGACTACATTAGATTCCCACTGGTGCAGGTGCAAGTGTCTCACAGATGGTCTTAAACACTAATGATTTTTTGTCTAGATATTAAAAACCACGGTGTGAGTAGGCTACGCTCCCTCTGTAGGTGCAGGGGAGGGCCTCTGTGGTGTAGCTTCTCTGGCTTCCACAGTTGCCGGACATCCTCTGGTTCTTCTTGGCTTAAGGCAGCAGGACTCCAACCCACATGTAGTGCCTTTCTGGGGTGAGTGTCTATAAACAAATGTCCCCATTTTCTAAGGATGTCAATCATGAATCTTAACTAAAATGGCAATGCAAGTATCTCACAGTAAGGTCACATTGAGAGATAGTGAGAATTAGAACTTCATAAGTGAACTTTTTAGGGAAACACAATTTGGCCCATAGCCATCATCAATATATTATTCTGTATCTGAAATCAGTTCACAGTGGCTCTCAACAATAAAAATTGTGAACAAGAGACTATATGTTGCAAGAAAAGAATTATTATGTAGAGTAATGTGAGAGAAACAATTTCCATGTCAGATCAAAAGTTGGGATTGGGAATTTTTTTTTCAATCATACTCTGTTCATGGATGGAATAAAAAGAAAATAATGAAACCTTGTTCCCTCTGCCAGAGAGCTTATTATGAAATAGTTTGAATTGTAGACTTTTTTCCTTTTATTTATTCCTTTTTTAAGGCTCAGAATGTTGTGTTTTAAATATTATCTTTTTTACCTCTTCGTTTGGAACTAAAATTGTCATCCTTGTTCAACACAGACCTCAGTGCCAGAGAAATATGTGGTATATTCTATTCTTCTGGTTCAAAGGGTAGATATAGCTTTTTAATGTTGAGATAATACTGCAGAGGAACACAAGACAAATGACATAGGTTTAATGTAAAAGGAAAAAACATAAGTGTTTCATTTAAGGATACTTCTATTATGCTCTTCAGAATCTGAAGAAAATTGAATGTTGTAAGAGAATGTAAATTATATTCTTGAATGAAAATTATGCCAAAAGTAGCATAAACTTTGCCTTGTATCTCTTGCTTTTGAATATAGGCATTATTGAAAGAAAATAGAGACCTTTTATTTTATATAAAATGTTTTTAAATGCCAGAGTGTTCAAATGTTAAACTAAATTGGTATGATTTCATTTTCTTCTTCTTTTGTTATAATGTTGATCAGTGAAAAAGATCATGAGCAAAGCTGCAGAGAACATACTGTGTATACATGATATATGAAAGGAAACCAAACAAATTCATTGTTTTCTCCTTCCTTCCTTCCTTCCTTCCTTCCTTCCTTCCTTCCTTCCTTCTGTGCTGGGGATTGCCTCCTGCATGCTAGGCAAGAGCTCTACCACTGAGTGACATCCCATCTCCAAATTCACTCTTATTGGATTCATCTAACCAGCACGTAAAGAGCTCTTCCTTGTCATTGTGTGAAAGTTGAATTGTGCTGAAGTCTATGAATCAGGAGTCTATAGTATTTGAAAACAAGCAACTAGAAAACGAGGCCACATTCAAAAGGTACAAGAAGAAGATTCAATTTCCACAAGTTTAGGAAAATCCAGGTTTATTTTATCAGAGTAGCTTAGAGGGATCCTCATGGCTCTTGTTCAAATCGGGATTTGTAGTCGCGATGCCATTGTAACAAGCGGTCACTGAGAGAGAGCATCTTACAGGACCAAATGGCAGTAATCGAATTCTAGAAACTGAAATTGGAAAGTGATAAGAGATGGAGAAGAAATGTAATTTTTACTAAAAGTCAGAAAATGGTGACAAGACTCAGAGGAGAAGACAGGGAGAGGACAGAGGGATCTGAAGGCCGGACCAGGGAGTTTAGATTCTGTTTGCTGAAAAACAATATGAAAGCAAATATTTGAGTACTGGGGTGGCATATTAACAGTGGCTTTAAAGATGATGTGCTAAGACACCCATAACACACTTGATTTGAGGGATGCTGGACATAGGTAGAATGGATGCAATCTCGTGTCATTTCACAACAGGGGCACACTCAGGGAAATGAAGATTTGGTGATTTCACTGTTGTGCAGACATCCAAGAGTGCATTCACAAATCCTGATGGTTCCTGTCAATCCCTGACCTTGGTCTCTTAATGCAATCATGATAAAAGGAAAACATGAGATGTGCATGGTTATTGGGGGTATACATTTCATTCTATTTTATAGTAAGCTTGCTTTGAATAAGTAGAAGGATCACATTTAAAATAATATTAAAACATACAGTATAGTGGACACAAACTAGAAACACAGGGATTTGTTATCATCAGCAAATATTAAGTACTGCACATAATTGTATGGTCTACATCTGTGTATATATGTTCGTGTATGTGCATGTGTGTGTAAGAGAGATACTGAGCATTGAACCCAGGACTTCTCACAAGCCAGGCGAATGCGTCACCAATGAGTGATGTCCTCAGCTCCTATACTGTCGTACACCAGGCAGTGCGGTGAGTTTGTCTGCATTGGTATCAATAGGACCATGTGAGTAGTTCTGCCCTACAACATCAAAATGGTTACAACATACTAGATCATAGGACCCGTTCACCACCATTAAAACCTTATTATAACCACTGTTGTATGTGTAGTAGCTTTTTATCAAAATGCTGTCATGTGGCTTATAGCTGTGATTGCTTCATTCATCATCACAGAGAGAAGACATGAGAACTTTAATTTGGTTGATGGTAGCAAAGTAAAGAAGGAAGCTGATTCTTTCTTTTGAACATATTTTGATTTGACCATTCATTTTTCCTTTATTTATGCAAATATACAATGTGATCTTTGCTAGGTAATGACTTGTAGGTATGAGTTCTAGATTTTGAAGAATTTGTGAAGGTATTATTTATCTAGTTTGCGTCTGTTTCTAGCAGTGGAGAACTGAGAATGTATTTCACAAACTTTGATGATTAGGGAATTTCATTGATCAAGGGCTCAAGTTGCTGAGCTTGCAGTAACTGCTCACACTTGTGACAGGGCTTTGCTTCCTATGAGTGGCTTCCTCCAGTGTGTTACATGGATGCTTGCAGCAGTCCTGTTCCTGGAAGATGCTGGAGTCCTTGATGGTGAACTGTGGCTCCAAGGTTCCCTGATGGTTTTGAGACATCATAGATGGATGATGCTGCAGCCTAGAGCGCTTCCATCCAACTTCCTGATCCATGCTCTTTCTCTCAGTACTAGACTTGACCTTGATTTGCCATGTCTCCCAGCTTGTCCAAAGTCCCATCTGTTTTATTGCACAAAGATATTTTCCTTAATAAACTCCTTGCATATAAAATTCTATCTTGACATCTGCTTCTCACTGGGTCTAGAAATTTGCATGATGCTAGGAGTGGTTCAGCCAAATATGAAGAAAAATAGGGTTTGGAAGGACTCATGTCACCTGGTTGGCGAATAGGGTATTTTCTGGGTTACTAGGTGGGGTACACATTGTTCTGGGAGAAGATGGCAACTCAATTGCTAATATTATAAACAAAGATGTCCTAGGTAAATATACTATTTTAGAGCAATGTTATGGCATGTACAATGATGCAGGTATATGAAGATACAGGCAACAATGCTTAGACAGACAGTGGGATTGGCTGGTGACCAAGTTGCACTGATACCCTTTATATGGATAACGAGAGACCAAGTAGTACAAATGTAGTAGCTAATCCAAAGAGCCCGACAGCCTGGTGCTAATGTGTAAGAAGGCCCTTACTACTGTAGGTGAAGATGGGAACACATGGACTCAAACAGGAGGCTGAAGGTCTAGTTAAGAGAGTTTTATTTTTTAATAAGAAGTTTAGGTCCTTCTATCTGTCGTTAAAGGATTAGGGCTCTGGTAAGGAAAATCTGGAGTCTTTAAAACTGGAATGAGATCATCTAGATAGATGCCCCTGAAGATGTTGACTGTAGCCTCAAACTAGCCCTAGAATTTCACCTTCCCTATCAAGGGCTAGTGTGTCTATTGTGCTTATGGCTCCCTCAAGGCAAGAGGCTGATCCTTCTCACCTTTTCTCCTGGTGGCATCCACCCACTGAACATCCTTTCCACCTGAGGAGGGAGAAAAGAGCCCATATACCTGAAGAACTGTAAAAGGTGTTTGCATGTACTAGAAAAAGCCTGATAAAATTCCGAGAGTGCTTGGCAAAGGAGGCCAGAATGTAGGTCAGGTGAGCAAGAGTTCGTTGGCTTGGGGCATTTTATTGGAGTGCAAGATTTATTATATGAACAAGAACTATAAGGATTAGGCAATCTTACCTAAATACCATAAGTTACCCCGACAGACAGATGGAGGTATACAGAGGTTGAAGTAGACAGACATGTGGAGATGGGGATGTTCTAAAAGGTCTGAAGACCTGCCGGAGAAGTCCCAAGGACACATCGTTCACCAAGGCCATGGGCTGCACCCTGAAGGTTGATGGTGGGCAGGGATGATGGCAAAAGATGTCACAGGGATGGCTGCATGGAGACGATGGGAGCACAGGCAACAGAAGCCAGGTGGTGGCACTCAACTTCCGGATGTAGTGAGGCCATAACTACCCTTTAGGTTGTCAAGGTAGGAGATGGAAGAAATGTATCCAGCCAGTCGTGGTTTACAGAGATGTTTACTGCAAAAACGGTGTCACTAGGGACCAAATACGTGGCAGACAAGGGCAGTGCTTAATGTCTCCAACTGCAAATCAAGGATGTAAGAGCTGGAGATTGAAGGACAACACCCCAATAAAACATGGCGTCCCTTGTGTAGTTGGCAGATATGGGCATGGGTTTCAGATGGAGTGCCTTGAATGAAGATATACCCAGGAGGGAACCTCCTACAATGTCCTGGAAAGCATGTTCTGTCAATTCCTTAGTCTTTCCCTAAGGGGACTTGCTATGGTTTTGAGGTTTCTGTCCCCCCATAGGTTCATGAGTTGGAAGCTTGGTGCTCAGTGTGGAGATGGTGGTTTTTAAGAGGTGACGCATGCAGAAGGTCCTTTGGTCACTGGGGCCATGCATCAGGAAGAGAATGTGGAGGTCCCCTCCCCTTTGGCTTCCTGTTTGGAGATGTGATCTATCCCTCCCATGTGTCATCTGTCCCATGAGGTATGGGAAGGCATTCATTGGTTATTTCTCTAGTCACTCAGTGCATAATTGGAATTAATATAGGTGTCATTTGCAGATCCCCTGCAATAAGTTCTTCATTTGTGGATAAAGGCTATCAGGATAAGAAAGGCCAAGGGAAATCTCTGCATTGCCACTCCCTTATCTCTCCGCTTCATCCACTTTAGGAAATTAAAAAGTCTTATCTTCCTCTAGGGACTATGATAGAAATTAATGCCACCATTAAAGTTCTAAATGACATAAGCAGGTGGTCTGTATCATCCTTCCACTAATTTAGAAGAGTGTTCCTGGGAAAAAAACTGTATGGATGCTGGAAAATAAGAGTAGATCAGTGTAAGCAGTAGCTCTGATCATAGCTGCTCTGACAAACGCAGAGTCATGGTTGTGGTGGGTTCACGAGGCCTCGGGTCACAGTGTGTGTTCATTGAGTTGGCAGCCCTGTTCTTTACCCCTGCTCCTAGACAGGGGTTTGGAAACTGTGCATTCATCTCTCTTAAACAACAGTTCTCACTTCCAGTATTTGCGCAGAGCTGTGCTGACCCTCCCTCCCTCTGTCGTAATACAGTCTGAAGACATCTGGACCATCTGCACATCCACTTAGTGTTGCACTGATGTATTGTCTTGGAAAGGAGTTGTCTGGACAGGAGTGAGGTAGGCACCATGCTGGGGACCCTGGTAAGACCCATGAGCTCTAGAGCATGGACACAAATCCATGGCGATTCAGGGGCTTGAAACTTTACTATAATTTAGGGTTCCAGTGAACTGGGATATACTCTCCAAAATGAAAAGGCATCACCATTATGATAAAGGGAAAACAGCAACCCAATATTGGGTTTCAGAATCAGCACAGTTCGCATTGAGAAATATTGCTCTTATTTTTATTCCCAGAGACATGGATGTAAGCTAGTTTCCACTGAGGCCTGGAGGAATCTGCCCTGCCCTGTGGGCTATGTTGTCAACACTGCCAGTTATGGATGACGCATTGTGCTGCCCCATATGTTGAAGAATAACATTAGAGAAGAATGCCAAGGCAAGCCTATAAACAGGGTTTATTTAAAAAGGGGTAACATAGAGTTCTGAGAGGAAGAAGGGGGCCATAGCTGGTATCCTGGTGTCCTCAGAAGTGAGGGGTTTTGCCTTTTTATATGTGCTAGGCTTCCTGTGTTCTCCTGCTCTCTTCCCCTTATCTCTCTCCTTCCTGGACATGTGACCAGTAGGCCCAGGAGATGCTCAGTGGGTGGCCAAAGGGTGAGGAGCAGACAGACAGGAGGAAGGGCCAGATGGAGCAGCTCTGGACGTATTAACTAACAACTTTATAACTCCCTATAGGGAGGGGCAATTGCTGGGACAGGTTACCTTAGCAGCAGGTTGGAGCAGGACCAGTTATCTTGATAGGGTGGAGGAAGGGCTCTGAAGGCATTTCAGTCCCTCTGGGGGCAGTCTCCAACTTCCCGGACTCACTCAAATTGACCCCCTTGATCTGACCTGACTTGGTTTACCCATCTATACTGACTACCTAATTCTGGCTTCAGTGTTAGGGCTGTCCCTGGTGACAACAAAGCAGGGAATCCCAGTGGGAGGATCAGTGCAGACCCTTGGTGTTCTGCATTGAGCCCATGCCACCCGTAGCAGGTATTAGGCCATTGGAGAAACAGCTCTTGATACAAAGGGACTCTCTGGGTGGATCCTCACATGAGTTTCCTAGGACACCATAACAGAGTGGCTTAAGTGACAGCAATGTACTGTCTCACTGTCCTGTAGGCTGCACTTGTGAGGTCAAGGTGCTGATAGGGTTGGTTCCTCTGAGGCGCTGAAGGGAGGACCGTTCCAGCCTCTTCCTTGGCCTGCCCATGAGTGTTCCTGTAATGTGGGCACACTGCCTTCCCTGTGTGCAGGTCTGTGTCCGGGTTTCCTCTTTACATAGGGAAAATTATAACATTGAATAAGAGACCCCACCTCATTTTCAGTCCATAAACTCTGAAGAAACTGAAAACATAGTTGCATTGTGAGGAATTAGGGGCAAGACTTTAACATGGGAATTTGGGTGGCTATGACTCAACCCATAATAGCCCTAACCGACATCACGTGGGTCCTTGTAAGAAGGAGATGGAGGTAGGGAGAGCCACAAGGCAGAGTCTGGAGTGCTGCAGCCATAAATCTGGACATGTCCTCAGATGGATGAGGCGAGAGACAACCTCTCCCCTGGAGCTTCCAGAGAGACCAGGGCCAGGCTTTAACTTTGACCAGTTCATACTGATTTCAGACTTATGGTCTAGTGGACTCTGAAAGGATAGGTCTGTAAATATGAAGCCACTAAGGTTGTGACAGTTTGTTACAGAGGCTTAGGAGATTACACAGGCCCCACCTTCTGTCCTCTGCCATCTCTTCAGTCTTGCTCCCAGTCAGTGATCCACTGTGGCTGGGATACGAAGGCAGCATATACCTGGGAGATGGGGACTCCCCATATGGCCAGTTTGGGCTCAAACTCTCTCAGGCAGCTTTGATACACTTGTCTTAGACTCTGTAGCCATTTAAGTTGATGTCGTCCAACCTGGATGCTGTCTGATGTCTCTTCTAGGTCTGTGTGGTTGCTGTTCTACTTTCTCTTACATGGACGTTTTCCCTAATAAATCTCTTCCTCACATCCTCCTCTTGGAGGACCTCGATTCACACATTGGAATTCCAAGATAGTAATCGAAAACTTAAAGTAAAATGCTATTTTTTTCAATCTAAATTCCACCCCCAGTCCCAGACCTATATATATTACCATCTGATCCATATAAATGTCTCAGACACTTCATATGCTACACCATGCCTAAAACTGGGCTCAACACATCCTCATCCCCTTACATGAGTGCATGTTATCTCTCTCTCTTTTACTTTCTCTCTCCCTTTTCCATCTATAATCCCAATAAATGGCTCCATCATATGCTTATTGCCCAAATGAAAACTTTTCTTCCTTGACCCTTCTTTATCTTCACAGCTCATATTAATAAAAGCCCACTTCTATAAATACTGCCATGAATTTTGCTCATATTTCCCCAATGTCTCTCCTTTCACGGTGCCAATCCTCAGCCCAGTCCACCATTATTTCATTTATGGATCACTCCACTGACCCCCTAATATGTGTCCCCATCTCCAATCCTTTTGCTCTCCAGTTCACTCAGACCCTGATTTCGGCTAGAATTCAGATCTCTCCTGTCACTGACTCCCTGTTAACATTTGCTACCATTTACTCTCGTCCTTAGGACCCACCGTAAGTTCCTGGGTGACTCAGGGAGGTGCTCCTTGGCTGACTCTCAGGGGTTTTCTTCCTCTGGGGTTTTCACCTTTCTCTTTGTGCTTTAGCTGCTCTGGTCACAATGCTCACACCTTGTCACACTGTGCTCTTTGTCTTGCCTTCCTGGATGCTCACATTTTGCTTTCTCTGATGGGAACATGCAGGTTCTTTGTTTTTAAATACTTTGTGCCCTGAAAAGTCTTCTGAATGAGCCTCCGAAGCTGTGGTTTTCAGGTAGGGGCACAGTTTTTCCTTTTGGGGACATTTTAGCAATGTCTGGTGGTGTTTTTTTTTGTTGTCACGGTGGGGAGGGCCGACTGGTGTCTAATGGGGAGTCCAGAGATATTGCTGAGCATTCTACAGAGCCCAGGCAGCATCCTGGCCCCCGACCAAGAATTCTCTGACCCCGAGTGTCGACAGTGCTGAGGTTAGAAAACCCAGTGTGGACCAGTCTAGTTACCTGGGCTTCCTGAAGACAAAGGCCATGCCGGTCTGACTCACACCTGCCTCTCACTGCCTGTTGCTGTGCCTCAGCACATGTTTGGTGAATGAGCAAATGATGACCGCTCTGGTACCCTTGCCTCTTTGCTGAAAGGAAAATGCATAACATTGTGAAAAGTATTTGGTCTTTAAAATGGGTTTTATTTCCTGGGCAGGAGTATAACTCAGTGGTGAAACATCTAATTAGCATGCATGAGGTCCTGGTTTTAATCTTCACCACCCAAACCAAACTAAACAAAGATCTTTTTACTCCCCAACCTTCCCACAGTCCAATACTGTGGTTGGCTGGGCTTGTGATGTGATGGTGAGCTCAAATTTTGCACATGAGCCCTTCTCCTTTGCTCTTTCAGGGAGAGGGGCTAAGATGCCAAGCATGTGATGATTTTAGGGATGATGCACAGGCCTGTCTCCACAGGGAATAATTCGATTGTTTTGCTTCCTGACTTTTAAGAGTATTGAAGCCTTCCTTTCCTATTGTGATCAGCTCATTTGGATCTTAAGACAGAGATCACTATTGAGATATAAAGTTTCCAAACTCCACTTTGACTCCCTACCAATGAGTTGTTACAGCTATTGGAGATTAAAACATCTGAACTTGTGTACTACCTGAAATAACATAAAAATGGATCAATACTAGTGTGGCCTGAAGAACAAGCAAATTTCTTCAAGTCTGAGGAAAATGTTTATCGGGCCAGAGGGCTCTCTATGAAGAGCTTGGCATTCCTGATGAAATGCTTGAGTAGCCTTTGACATTAATGACATCTAGAGCATTGCTGGAAGTCTGAGGAAGATTTACATGCCCAGCAGATTTTGAAAGATACATCAGTCTTTAGCCAGCTTCGTGGTATGCTAATAAACCTAAATCAAAAATCCTTTTGCGTATGGAATCTAACAATGATTACCTAGCTAACGTTATTTTTTCTGCAATGTGTCTCTGTCAAGAGGAGACCTGGCTTTCTCAGTTTCATTTCTCTTAATGATGAGCTTGAAGGAAACCTTTGACATGTGTTCACAAAACAATTCTGAGAGGTCCTTTAACAGGACTCAGGGGAGGCAGTACCAGCTTCATGGGGACAGGATTTGTCCATTCAGTTGGGGGGAGGTGTCTCAGTACTTCACCAGGTCCTCTTCTTGCAACATTTTCCCAACTCACTCTTGTTTCATCAATAGCACAGCATGGTGGTCCACATTCCTTAATACTCCGTCGGAGGTGTGTGTACCATAGCAGGACACTGCTACAGGCCTGTTGGATGTATATAGCAGGTTTAGGAGTTGGAGATGCCTCTGTGCTTCCTGACACTTTGGTGCCTTTGAACATCAGCTGAAACCTAAATGTGATTCCCTGACGTCCAGGGAAGAAGCAACAAGACCTACTGCACACTGCTGCTCAGCAGGAGTAAACAGGCTCTGGCTCTCAACACCCTGAGATCCAAAAGGCTGTAACAAATTCTTTTGTGTCATGGAGTAAGATTACCTCCAGCTGGATGCCTTTTTGCAATTAGGGAAGTTATTATTCATTTAAAAGGCTTTTAGCCAGATTGTAGAAAGAAAATAAATGCCTGAAAGAGTATGATAAAAGAGAGAAGGTTCAGCTTTGTAAAATCTTGTTCTTTAAATGGGGGGATCTAAAATATCTTGCCCTAATTAGGTTTAAATAGACTTATTTTAAAATTAACACAATGCAATTTAGTAATTTGTGTAGTACTAAATAGGATTCCGTGTTTTCAGAAGGAAAGTAGGTACATACATCAAATATGGGGTCATGTGGTTTACCAGAAGCTGCTTTCTAAGGCCATGCTTAAAAAAAAAAAAAATGGGGTTGTGGGAAAATCTGCTTACTAAAATCTATTTTTTCTTTTTCCTGAGGTTGCAGCTAGGCTACATTTCCTGTTTTCCACTGCAATTAGATTCGACCAATGTAATATGAGCAAAAGAATGTATGTCACTTCCACGCTAGGCCCCACAAAGTCTCTAGAGGATTCCTTCCACTGACATGACCCTTGGTTTCCTATAAGCAGATGACCATAAAGACTTAGGGCCTGGCAGAGCTGACAGATAGAAGCAGTTTCTGCCTGAGTGTTGCAGCACTTGTCTCCTTCCACTGGCTGAAGCAATAAGCCAGCTTATCTTCCTAAGCTTGAGAGCATCAAGTCAATGCTCCGTGTATAAGCACTGAAGTTTGTGTCTAGAAGTTCCCACAGTCCAGGACACTCCAACACACCAGGGTTTTGAGGGCTTAGTTGCTATAGTTGTAATTTTCTCCCCCTTTGATATCTGTTTTCCTCTTTACATCTCTAACTTAGCCTTCTGGCTTCTCTCCACGAAGTCCCACTCCCTTTTTATCTCAAATGTCTAGTATTTTTCTCTCAATTCTCTCCTCTCCAGATGAACAAATTTCATGACCTCTCCTATGTTTTTGATGAGGCAATTAACAAAGAAACAAGACAAGAAAGGTTGAAAAAAATTCATAAGCAAAAATAGACAGTTAAATCTTGGAATTATGTAGAAAAAAATTGAAAAATTCAGATTCTGATATATCTTTAGTATTTTAATCTTTTTTCTTTCACATTGTCCTAGACCATGATGGGTGGGATTTTGAGTTTGAATGAATCTTTATTTGACTTTCTAGGTCTGAAAGTTTCTTTCATGAGGGAAGAACATCGAAGACTCCATGAAGAGGCATGTGCTGCGACTAGGTGATGGATCTGAAAGTCAAAGCCCTCCAGAATAAACCTGTGAAAGGTTAATGTTATTAACAGCACCCTGTGAACTTCACCTAGTTTTGTAACTTGAAATATGGCACCAACATACTACATATTTTAGAAAAGCATAATTTATTTTGGTGAACTTCATTATGAAGTAGCATAAAGTACATATTTGATGAATATTGTTTTTTGGGGGAAGGGTGAGTGGGGATTGAACTCAGGGGCACTTGAGTTCAGATCCTAAACTCACTGAGTTGCTTAGTGCCTTGCTAAGGTTGGCTTTGAACTGTCAATCTTCCTGCCTCAGCCTCCCAAGCTGCTGGGATTACAAGTGTGTACCACCTTGCCCGGCTGATATTTGATGAATATTTTATGTCATTTTAACATTTGATATTAATCATATATTTTAAATTTTATATTTCATTTATTTCTGTATTCTGTTTTCTTGATGACAATTTTTTTTTGAACGTCTAATTCCACATGCACAGGTGGTTATAAAGCCCTGGGATTATGGAAGGCTTATTTTGCCATATGTGGAAAATTATGCTTTGGTTTCACTCAGAACTTAAGTCATCACTTGGAAAACCTAGAATTAAATCTCATCTATTCAAATCCCATTACTCAATATTCTCATTGTTAACACCTTAATGAAGAGACTGTGTTGTTAAAAGGGTAGAAAATCCAGGCACACACTGAAAGGAGGAACATGTTCACTCAAGATGGACTGAAGTCTTGACATGCACAGCATTTAATGATTCATTACGGAATCATCAATCCTGATATGAGTTCTAAGAAGCTACCCAACACAAGAAGGCAACTCATTTGACCCCTCTCTAAGGCTGAGTGTGTGGGCATGGTGCTGGAGTATTTACCTGCTGTGTGATTGATTGTTGCTGGAAGCCTGAGTTTCCTGTTCCTCTGCTCCGCATGGATCCTCCTGCTTGTGCCTTGACCAGGAGAAGTGCTGCTGCTTAGGTAGCTGCTCTCTATTCACTTCCTCATGGATGCTGTTGCTGTTTTATCCTGCCAGGCAAATTCCCTGTTATATAGTATGCTTCATGGTCCATTGGCACAGTTGTAATTCTGCCATTTGTTTATGTAGTTATGTTACTGTCAGTCTCATCTTCTAGATCTTTCTGTTCAGTGCAGCCAGTGTACAGAATCACTGCATCACATGGGAACTCATTAGAAAATCAGAATTTGGGGCTCTGGCTCAGACCTATGGAATCAGTCTGCATTTTAACAATCCTCCATGATGCACATACAGATTAAAATTTGAGCTGAGCTGCCCTAGGCTACAAGCTTCAGGAAGGTGTAGTTCATCAAATCTCTAGTGCTGAAACTGAGCTAGAAATTAATTAAATAAATTTTAATTGAATTAATACATGTGAAATGTACTAGAATCCCATGTGCTCACCGAAAAATAAAAAATACAGTCCAGATAATCACAATTCTTTCCAAATTTCCTCATAGTTCATACAAATCACAGGGCATGGATGATAATATTCATAGTTGCTTATAGCACACACATTAAATTATTATCTATTCCTTGTTATTGGATACATAGCAGCATAGACCAAAGACTAAAAAGCTGTATCAGAGAACTACAAACATTTGCCTCGTCAACTGTTTTGAAAAGATTATTAGAATATAATTTTAGCAATAAAACCCCTCAAGTAATTTTGCAAAACTGGGGCATGAACTGTGAGTATGGTTTATGGGCCACTCTTCTAAGCTGGGAGCTCAGGAGAGGGGAAGGCAGGATGAGGGGACTCATCCCGAAGCCTTCAGCAGGTGTACAGCTCCTGTGGCTGCCATTCAGGAAGGAAGCAAGATGCATTTGAGGACATAATGTGAGATTTGAGGAAATCTTCCAAACTGAGATTGACATTAAACAAAGGAACGAATAAAAACCTATAAACTGTCATCCATTTAACAAAAGAAACAATGCCAGATCTGTAACTTCTTTCAAATTGCTAGATCATTTAAACTGAATTTTGGGTAGATCTTAGATTTACAGTTTAGGAAACAGACTAAGCCAAAATACCCAAAATATGTGTGATCAGAATGAATACATGCCTCTTGTTTCATTTGCATCTACACAATGTAATGATATCAGTATGCAGAATGTGCTACCAACTCCAGTTTGATGGGACTAGGACTCCTTAGCTCTAATTAAGCTGGAGCACAGCAAACTTTTCTAAAGTTATGCTATCAACTTACGTAATTAGATTTTCTTTTCATAGAATAGCATATGTGGTACAACTTCAAAACTATATGTGCAATCATTTATCTTTGCTAGAAATATGAGTTTTTCTCAAAGGATCCAATTAAAGTTCTGGACCTCTATCCTTTTGATTTGATGCAGACTCTAAGATCATAGGGGGTATGAATGTGGCTGATAAAGACTCTAAAAATATTTCATTGGTTTAATATCATTGTGCAGAGTCAATTTTTCTTAATTAGCTGAGGAGAAAAATTAATATAACTTCCTGAAAGGAAATACATACTGATTATTACATCCTAATACGACCAGGTCTTTAATTCCTTATAAAATTTTTATAATTGACACAAACACACCCACTTTTCTGTGTAGGTGAACAAATGCAGGAAGAAATATTCATAAGGCTCATAGACTATGTATTGTGGAATCTTGACCACTTTAACAGGATCAATATTTCTGAAGAAAACTATCAAATTCAATGGAATTTGAACTAAAGTCAATTTTTTTCATATGAAATATATGACAAGTTTTATGTTATTGACCTTGAAATGGTAGCAGGACTTTGGAGATTGATTAGATAGCTTTCTTATCTTTCCTCTAGCTGGGGAATTTCCTCTCACCTGGTTCCTTGCCTTTTCTACAATTCCATGTCTCACTCTGATTTTCACTTCCTCCCTTATGCTAATTCCTCTGAAATCCCATCTCTAGTTGTCTCTGTCAACTTAAACTACAGGTTTCACAATCACCCTAAATGCTACAATGGAGCTTCCCTCTTCTGATTTACTTTAACAGTACAATCTATGAAATTCATCTACCCTATGATGGAAATTCAACCAATCAGCCTCTGCTAAAAGCCCACGAGGTATATGCTCGCTTTTACTGTGTCATGGATTTCATGTATGTCTGATGGGTTGAGAAATTAATTAAACATAGCTTTTATGTATAAGAACTCCATTTCAATTAAGTTCAGATTGTCATGATGTGATTGCAACATTAGTGAGTATTGAGATTATCTGTGAGTATGGTTTATGGGTCACTCTTCTAAGCTGGGAGCTTAGGAGGGGGGAAGGCAGGAAGCCTTCAGTGGGTGCACACACAAAGAAAATGCCACGTTTATGCTCTTCTTCTGCATTAAATACCCTAACAAATTCTTTAAAAATAGGAAAATTATGCTAATTTGAAACCCCATGTATAACTAAACAGAATCAGTAAAAAATTGGCCAGTTATCCCCCATTTTTAACTGAGACTGGAGTTGTGAACATTGAAGTGCTGAGATTTGAGCTGCTGTTGCTCTGAGCCCTTGAGCCCATTTGGCATTTTCTATGCTGCCGTATGAATCATTTTAAATTTTGATCACTATATAAAATTTATTCAGTATTCTCATTGTTCTTCAAAATATACAAAATTTTTAAAGTTTAGAGTGTCATCCGTTTTAATGACTTATTTATATAATACTTTCCTATCATTTCCCTTCAAACACACAGTGGTGAGAAATAATGTTTCCTTGGCACTCAGCAGTGCTCTGCTCCTTCTTGAGAGTCTCAAGTGGATCCACCTGAACATAGACCTAGAGCTCATCACCGCCAGCATCTTCCCCTTTCCTCTCCATTCTAATCAATATGTAAATGCCCTCTCCTTGGAATACTCTTATTTTAACTAAATGCAATTCTTCCTCTGTCACATTGGTTTATTCAACATCCATCCTCCCTTGGAGGGCAGGGTCAGCAGGGACATTGTTCAGTGTTGTGTGCTTAGCAGCTAACCCCAAACTTGACATTTAGTCAGCATTCAATGACTATTTACTGAATAAATGATTAAACTTCTGATGGACAAGTTGATCTTGCTAATTTGAAATCCCATATTCTAATGACTATTTCTCTGTTCTTCCACACTACTAAGAATAGTTCATGGATGAAACCAATGATAACAGGACTTAAAGGCATGGGACACATAAAACAAATTAATAATTTTCTTACTTGTTTCTTAGCCTTATTTTTCAAGCTTTTCTTTTGCATTTAGTTTCGTTTTCCTGTTCACTAAATTCAAAGAGTTGACTCCTTTTTCATTTTAAGAATTCTTGATTCCATTTGTTCCTTTAAAATAGTGCCTTATGAAGTGAGTCCTTTACATTCTTCTTGCAGCTACCCCTCTTTTAAATCCTGCTACCCAGTCAGGAATGAAGATGTTCTGACCCTCTCGTTTTTCTTTCATAGATCATTCTTCCTCAGTCAAGGTTTCTGTTGCGTCTCTCCACTCAAGTCCTGCAGTAAACGTACATAATGTACCCATTCCTGTCTAAAATTTCCAGCTTCTGAACAGTTTCCCTTATTATTTCATCATCCATCCCTAACTAATATCCAAATGAAAGTTTATACTTCAAACTTATGGACAGTTCTATGCTAGGCCCCAAATTCTCTTACCTCTTTGCTTGGGTTCTTTCTTTACTCTGACATCCTCATTTCTTTCTCTTAGTGCTGAATCTAACAAGTTGGAACTTCTCAAGGAAACTTTTCTTGTTTTGCTCACATATGACCTTTCTCTGCTGGCTCTGTATTCCAGGAACTTCCTCATTTGACTGTAGATTACCTTGTACCATTTAGACCCTTAGTTCTGCCACTTATCAGATGTGTGACCTAGAAAGTGATTTAACATCCTTTGTGTTTAAGTTTTAACTTGTTTAAATTGGGGCAAGTCACAGCACCTATCTCAGTTATAAAGAATGAATACATTGATTCATGGAAAGTACATAGACTGGTGCCTATCAAAGATTATGTGTTGGTGACAGCTATCTATTATTCTGCACATGATTCTACATGATCCAGCACTTACAGTGTGGACCTCCTAAAGTCACAGGGAGTGACCTCAGGAGCTCAAATTGGGCTTGAAGTCAATCCAGGACCAATAGAGATATTGCATAAGCGATTCAGTTAGGATTTTTACCTACAAGTGTTGTAATGGAGATGGAGGAAGATCCCAGTGAAAAATAAGTGTGTTGCTTAGACCCAGCAGCCTTGGGACCCAAAACGCTCCAGTGTGAAGTGCTCTTCTGTAGTCCTCTCTCTCCCTCTGATTTCTCCGCATACTCTCAAGGTGAGGCTGCTGGTCTGGCTCTCACAACAGAATATTCCTGAAAGTGCCATTTTAAAGTCCTTTGGAAATAAACCGAGGAGTGGGATAGCTGGGTCAAATGGTGGTTCCATTCCCAGTTTTCCAAGGAATCTCCATACTGCTTTCCAGATTGGTTACACCAATTTGCAGTCCCACCAGCAATGTATGAGTGTGCCTTTTCCCCCACATCCTCACCAATACTTATTGTTGTTTGTGTTCTTGTTAGCTGCCATTCTGACTGGAGTGAGATGAAATCTTAGGATAGTTTTGATTTTGCATTTCTCTAATTGCTAGAGATGCTGAATATTTTTCATATATTTGTTGATTGATTGTATATCATCTTCTGATAAGTGTCTTTTCATTTCCTTGGCCCATTTATTGAATGGGTTATTTGTTTTTTGGTGTTAAGATTTTTAAGTTCTTTATATATATCTATCTGATATGCATGTGGTAAGAATTTGTTCCCAATTAGTAGGCTCTCTATTCCACCTCACTGATTATTTCTTTTGCTGAGAAAAAGGTTTTTAGTTTGAATCCATACCATTTATTCTTGATATTAATTCTTGTGCTATAGAAGTCTTATTAAGGAAGTTCAAGTGTTATCCCTGACCAAAGGTATGAGTCCACATATTTCAAGACCTGAGCACATTTGAATCTTTGTTGGAAGATCTGAGCTCTGAGTCTCTAAGTGAGTTTAAAATTCAAGAAAAGCTGCTCAATTTTGCCAGCAACATTGCACCATAGATTTCTCCTGCTAACAGACAAGATGTTCAGCTCTGCTCATTCCTGGGAGTTTGAGTGAGATCTGAGCATGGAGGTTGTCCCTCCAGGGATCCCTAGCACTTTGTGCCTGCCAGAGAACTGGGTGGCACCTGGCTTGGAAGTGCCCTTCTAGACCTTGATACACAGCTGCTCCTCCTTGGTGGTCTACACGTAAAGCCCATTTCATGGCAAAAGAAATGTGACTTCAGGCTTAGAAACAGCCTGGTCCTCCATCTGTGTCAGCAAAGAAATAGCTTTATCTCAGCACACTGGAGAGAACCCAGAGGCAAGGTTCCCCAGCTCTTATTTCTGTGATTATTTTCCTCTGAATAAAACCAGCCTAAGCTCTTGTCTTCCTTCATCTCCTTCTTGCCAGGCAATTCCCCTCCTCCATTTATTGCTTTCTGCTCGCCTTCTTGCTGATCTCATCTTCCCTTTAGGTTTCTAGTTTCAATAAGACTCAGTGACTAGAATCACATTATTTATTATTCATGTGAGCTTTATCAGTTTTCTAAACCTCCACATTCCATTTAAAGGAGACCTCATCACACTTCCCTGAAGGGGTTGTTGACAGCACTCCCACCATGTTGACTAGACCACAGTTTTTAGCCCTGGAAACTTACCTTCCTGTGACAGCCAATGCTGGGATCTGGTAGGGACCCCTTGAACACCCCCACCATGTGGTTGTGTGCCTCTGCTCCTCAAAAGATCACCAGTAATCAGCAACTCATGGTAGCCACTGTGCCCCAAATAGTGAATCACTTCTAAAATATGTAATTGCCAATGAAAATAACATAATTAAGTTTTGGAGAAAAGCTGCTTTTTAGTTTTTGAAGAATAGCATTATAAAATTTTATTGTCTTCTCACTGATTTTATTATTTTTTCTGAAATTGATTATATCTTAAAAATTCTTTCCATATCAGTAAGTATAGTATATGTTCACTTGTCTATTCTGTTAGTAACCAGAGTAGAACATGGCCACTTGAAGGCCCCCAGCCCATTGGGTATCGGACTATATGAAAAGTAAGCTCATCCTTTTAAATCAAATACCGAAGAGATTAATCTAATCCGGTGACTTTCACTGACCAGAATTGGCAGTGTGAAAAAAAATACCCATCACGTGAAAAGCAAAATGATGTCATTGTTGTCGTCTTTACTTGCTTACCCTTCTTTTTATCTTGTGCAATGCGTATTACAAAGCTACATTAGCTTTGTGTTGCGTGTGAGAATTGGCAGATTGAGAAACAGAATCACAAAGATTTTTCATGTGTTGTCAAGGTCTCAGAACTGATGCTGAGCTCCTTCTCCTTTTCCTTTTCCTTTCTACAGCTCTCCTTTTTCTGACAGCTAATCCATACATTGAGTTCTTGAACCATATATGGTGAATACATAGTTTGAGAAGTAAAATAATTAGCTGATTTAAATGGACTGCGGAGAAAGCCCTCGGGCAGATCCTGAAGCTGCAGACATTTTCATGTTGCTCTTCTGTCTCATCTTTCGGGGTTTTCCTTATTCCTTCCTCCCACTGGCACTTATTTTGTTCTATTCAATTTACTCATTGTCATGAGGAAAGGTGACATTTTAACGTACTGAGGACCGTGATTTTATTGTTGTGACATTTTTAGCCCATTGTGGGGGAGAAGAAAACCCATGGAAGACCAAAGTTAATATTTGACAGTCATTCCTCCTTCACTCTGCCCTCCTGTCCCTGTTTTCTCTGCACACCTTCTCCATTGCACACCCACTCACCACTCACACCCGTTAAACACTCACTGAGCCACGGCATTCTCCCAGGAGTGAGGCTGGATTCCTCAGGAGGTTTTGCTGATGTGGAATGTACATTCCCCAAGCTGGTGCACCCAACACCAGCACCACCACTGCCATCTTGTCCAAGAACACACATGCACGTGTGCAGACACATACACTTACACTGTCTCAGATGATACCTGAGTTACCTTTAGTATGGGATGACATTGTTACCAACATTGGTTTACTATATTACCATGACAGAATCACCTCATGGTAGTGAAAATATATTCTGGATCTTCATCTACATTTACTAAACTAGAGTTTCTGGAAATGAAACAAAACAAAACAAAAAAAACCTTTTATTTTTAATAAACTTCATGCCAAAATCATGGCGAATCGCCAGATACATTAAAGCTGTGAAATTCACCGTTCTTACTACTCATGTCAAACTCATTGCCCTGCTTCTGATAAAATATACCTGTACAAGATGAATTATTAATAATTGCCAATGGCATAGTGTGACTTAGGAGAATTTGCACTGGAGAAAGAGACACTTGAGGAAAAAATGTCTTTACATTCATGAAATAAAACATTCAAAGCTAATGTGTCAGGAACTGAAGGGTACAGGGGAAGAACAGGGTTTGGGGAGCGAGCATTGTTGGTCTGTCTGAAAGTCCTCCATAGTGTGGGGATGGCTTCCTACTTGCAGGGCAGAACTGTATGTTGAAGGAGAAAAGTAAAACTTGCATATATACTCATCAATCTTTTTTATTACTAAAGCCATGGTGTATAATGGAAGGGGGAAATATTTGAGCAAGCCCATTAAAATGAAGTGGTTGAGTCACTCTTTGCAGAAATGAATTCAAATGAGGGTGATGAGTCACGTGCGGTCTCCCTTTCCTGGTGAGGCAGCTGCTCACCATTAATGACCAGCAGCAGAGAGGAGTGATCCATCTGCCCTGCGCTGGCACCGGGGAACGCACCACCTGTTCAATTTATAACTACAGCTTCCACAAATCAACATGGAAATGAAGCCTCTAGATTCTTTCATAAATTGGTGGGACTGCTGAGCCAGAATGGAAATAATGTGTAGCTTTTATGAAAAAAAAAACACCAAGAAATTCAAAAGCCTTTGTTTGTTCTCCCCAGTTAGCACTTGGAATTACTTGGAGGAAGCAGAGCTGTCACTGTGAGATGAATATCTTTGACACAATGCAAATTGTTAACTCAAGTGTTCCATATTAATAAAATGGTTTTGGATTCACTGGAAACTAATTGTCCCTGGTTCTCTCCTGGAAAACACCTGCGGGAAGAACAATGCGCTTATGTGAATCCGTGAGAGTGTAAATCTGATGTAACCATCAGAGTCCTAGAGAGGTAATAGAATTCAAAAAATACAAATAAGAAAAGTGTCCAAAGTGTTGAGATTATAATTTTCTCTGCATATAAAAATTGTGCCCTTATAAAACAACCAACTCTGTTTTTGTTGTGTCTAGCTAGCCCCAGTTAAAGTTCTTGCCTTTTCTGAATAAAGGTCTCATTTTGTTTCCCTTACATGTTTCTGTTTTCTATTGCTTTGCTCACAGTGTCCTCTCAGTCACATCCACCTCACACTGTCACCCGGGCTACCCAGGGGACAGTCACCCTTTAAGACCTGGCTGACCTCAGAACCCTGTGTGATGAGGTCTCAAAGCAGCCTGGCTTCTGGCCTAAGGATATTTCCTGCTCTTATGCATTAATATTTAGTAATTCCTTTTTTTCTTAAACTTGATTTTTTTTAACTAAAATGATAGAAACTTGAAAAGTGATTCAACTCTCATATGCTACTTAGTTTTCTGTGGAGTGCAAAGCAAACTTTATTTTTTGTTCTTTAAAGAATTGACATTTTGGAAAGATGACATGCATTGTATTAATCTAGGATAGTAAAAATAGCACTAGATTGCAAGTCTGTCAGAGTGAATGGTCTGAGCTCATACCTCTACTATAATAAGCAAACATGTCAGCCTACAGTTTCATGAATCCTGGAAAAGCAAATGATACTCTTGGGTTGGAGATAAAAGGACTTACTACTTTCAACATAGTGAGAAGAATGGGCCTCTGCATATTTGCACCAGTTGCTTTTGTCCTCAAGTCCCAAGGGGGTGTTTCAGATGTGTCCAGAGGGTGCTGCAAACATGCAATAGAATATCACTGTGCTCATAGAATTTAAGTCTTTTAAAATGAGAGTAAGTCTGACCTTTGTTACAGAAGATGGGAAATATGTCTACTATCCTGGACAGTAAGCTTTTTTTTTTTTTTTTGCCTTTTGCTCCAGAGCAAAGGTCAAATGGTTCCTCAGCATCAAAAGACAAGCAGAAATGCCAGGGACCTGTGGAGAATTATCTGCCAACAATCATCTCTGCATCACCCAGGCTCATGGAGAATTTTACGTATGGCCACTCTGATAAATATGACCAGCAGAAACTGAAGAAACACTTGTACAATTAAACTAAAATAGTTGTTATTTAAGGCTGCCATCAACACAATTCCAAATATCAGGAGGAGGCCATTTGGCAGCATTGACATCAACTGCTCTTTAGCCCCTCCCAGCTGAGCCGAACAATCCCACTGGGATCTTCCTTAGGAATCCAGGTGGTTTTCTCCTTAAGTTTCTATGTTGATATTTCCATTTGGTATTTGTCTTAGTTTGTTTTGTGTTGCTAGTAATAAAATGCTACTTACTGGGTAAGTTTTGAAGAAAAGAGGTTTATTTTGGCTCACAGTTTTGGAGGCCCAAGGTGGAGGGGCTGTATCTGGTGATGGCCTTCCTGCTAGTACAATCCCCAGGTAGAGTAGGACATCACAGGACGAGAGACAGGAAGGTACCTGCATGTCTTTCTGTCTCTCTACCTGTTCTTAAGCCACCAGTAATTCAGTGATGGAGCTTCACCCCAACAACCTTATGTGATTCTAGTCCCTTTGGAAGTTCCGCTTGTACACACTGCAGTCGGATCTTACCTCAGACTCTTACCTCACAATAGGGACTGGATTTCAGCACATGAACTCTGGGCAGGCACACTCAAACCTACCACATGCAAGATAATACAGGGACAGGAGGAAAGGGTGGAGTGTGCACAGACTGCTTTGCCCAGCTCCGAGGAAGACCAGAGAGTTGAGGATCCATCCCCATGGTCTTCCAAAGCCAAAGGAGAGTAATTCGTCATACCAGATAATGTCAGAGACAACTATCATAGCAGTCAGTAATTGCAGGGTTCCTACTGTAATGATACGTGTCCACAGGGTAAACATAAATCGCGGTAATACATGAATGAGTTTTCCTCTGGGAATGTTCCCTGAATAAATAAAGTCACCTTATTTTTTGAGAGATGCTCACACTCCTTTAAGACTTGCATAATCTGTTGGTGGTTCCTTAACACTGGAGGGTGGCTATGGCCACCCTTAGCATGCAAGCCCTCATGTTTTAGAGAGGAAAGGAAGGTAACAACTGAGAACAACTGAGTGTCATGGACAAAATAGTCTTGGGATGCACTTGACAGACAGCCCTGGAAGGAAAGTGTTGCTTACAACTGTTGGGGCAGTGAAGGGGGCGCTCATCAGCTGGGGAGAGGTGGGTTGGTGTCTCCAACGTAGCATCCTGGCTGCTGAGGGGCTTGAATCTCAGCTCACCATGACTAACCCAAGCTGGTCTTTGTTGTTGGAGGGAGGACTGAAGGCAATAAATGCAGCCTCCCCTGAATGTCAACACCACCACCCTGGTGGCATTCACTGCTGCACAGGATGACTGATGGTTATCTTAAGGACTGGGGCAGAGAGGACATCCAGCAGATGCTACAGTGGTGCATTTTGATCCATTCCTGTTCTTAACAAGGAAGGCTTCCTGGGATATGTATTTATATCCTTTATTAAACTTAGGAAATTCCTCAGGAGTTTGGTGTTATCTTCCTCACCTCATAGTGAGAGGTGTTTAATGAGAAAATCATGAGCTTAACATGCATTCCCTGGTGGCTGTTCTGAAGTTGACCTGAAGTTGAACGTCTAGGACTCGTTGAGGCAAAAGACAGGTTTTAAATGGACCAGGGATAGGATACATGTGAAAGACTACTTGTGTGAAATTGTATCAGATTCTATTTAATAAAGCTTTGGAGAGAGGTCTATCTGATTTAGACTGAAAATGAGGTGCCATCAGCTTCCTGGGGCTGATGAGGTAGAAATTGCCCAGCGAGGACATGAGTGCAAATTGTTTCATTAAGGGACCCATAGCAGGTCTGGGAGCCCCGATAATGCGTGAAGTCCTCCAAATAACACAAGAGGAAATCACATGGTGTTCAACATATTTAACTATTGAACCGAGATTGCATTCATTATTTTGAGTGACTATAAGTTCTTCTGTCTATACTACTGACCAAAGAATCATATGGCCTGAGTAAGTTTTCACAAAGAGGCAAGGCACAAAATGGCCCAAATTTTCTGATCATATCTACAAATTTATGTTTATACAACATCCTGGTTATATAATATTTTGTTCAATTTATTTAGTTCATATAGGTATTAATATGTATTTTACATTATGCATAATATTATGGTATATGTGTTATATATTGGTGTTAGGATAACTTCCACTATATTCCCATTAATAATTGATGAAAGATCCACCAGTTATAGCGGAGCAAAGAGGCTATACTCTTAGTCCATTATCGTATGTTATGGTTTGGATGTGAGGTGTTCCTCAAAAGCTCATGTGTGAGACAATGCAAGAAGGTTTAGAGGAGGAATCATTGGGTTATGAAAGCCTTAACCCAATTTGAATTAATCCCTTGATAGGATTAACTGAGTGGTGACTGAAAGCCCATAGGGTATGGCTGCAGCTGGGGTTGAGCCTTTGAGGTATATATTTTGTATCTGGTGAGTGGAGTCCCTCTCTCTGCTTCCTGATCATCATGTGAGCTGCTTCCATCTGTCACACTCTTCCGCTATTGATGTTCTGCCCTACCTCAAGCCCCTAGGAATGCAATCGACTGTCCATAGACTGAGACCTCTGAAATCATGAGCCACAAAATAAATTTTTCCTCCCCTTAAATTGTTCTTGCCGGATCTTTTAGGCACAGAAATGAAAAAGCTTACTAAAACAGCCTACATTTTCATGCTTCGTATAGTGAGTTATTGAAGCTCCTCATATAGGTAGATTTACAGAGAAATCTACCTATATCTGTTTGTATATCCATAATGTAAAAATATTCACTGGAAATAAATAACCAAATGCATTGTCTGATTTTCTGTGTTACCCTATTCTTTGAGGCACTGAAAGTCTCCTACTGTTAGCTACTTATTCCACTTAAATAAACTGCATGTCCTTCTGTGTAGCTCAACTGTAGTCCATCTCTTCCATCCTGAATGATTTGAATTATGTGTCTGTGCCCTCAATTAGGCTCCTTCTAAACAATGCCATGTCCTGCACCATGAAGTGAGTTTTATAGTTCCATTTTTGTTGTTGTTGTTTGTTTGTGGCAGAAAGAGCAAGAGTAGCGTTGGAGCTTCTAATAGCACTTGGTTGACCGTTGTGGTCACTTGGATAATTCCTCCATGACACTGTAAGTGCCCCTTAAAGTATGGTCCATTGAGGTTTCAGTGGGAATCATGATTCTCCTCCATGTTGGTTGGACTCCTCATGATCACATCTTTGTTCTCATATTGTGTTTGAGGGTTTGCAGAACCCACTCTGAAAGCTCCTTTGTGCTGGAAATGTAAGAGTCGAGAGTGGTTTCCAGATAGCCTCTCCCAGGTGGACTGGCCATAAAACAGCACACACCTGGCAATGCAGCAGGACAGTAAAGACTCTTTTCCTGTGCAGCTCCCGTACAATGATGTCGGTGAAAAATCCCTGTTTATTTTTTAAATTTAGATGTGCATTTTAAGGAGCTAGTCATATTACTGCTTATTTGACAGTAAAAATAACTGTGTACATTATTAAAAAAAAACTCCTCAGAGTTGAATTATGAAATACATAGATTAGGGAATCATTGCTCATATTTTTAATATTTAATGATTTTTACTTAGATATCTATAGAGATTTTAAATTTTAGTTCAATTTTATGATGTTTATACAATGTGGAGTTTAGGCTGCTAAATAAAAAGTGAGATCACTATGAACTGCCAGGGTGTGACCCTCCCCTGACTTCTTTCTGATCTTGTCTCCTGGTATCACTCAAGGATCACAGAGTTGGAGATCACTAGAGACATGTTTGGTAATTCAGTGGATCCCATTTGTGCACCTGAGTTTTTTTTTTAAAATTGTATTTATTTTATTTGTTCTTTCTAGTTATACATGAGGATAGAAGGTATTTTGACATATTATACATACATGAAGTGTAACTTATTCTAATAAGGATCCTATTTTTGTGAAATTTCACCATTCAGGTATTCACATATGAACACAGGAAAGTTATGTCCAATTCATTCTACTCTCTTTGCTATTTCCATCCCTTCTCCCTTCCCTTCATTCCCCCTTTTCTAATCTAATGAAATTCTATGATTTTCTCCCCATCCTTATTTTCTGTTAATACCCACCTATTAGAACATTTGGTCTTTGGTTTTTTTTTGGATTGGCTTATTTCACTTAGCATGATAGTATTCAATTCCATTCATTTACTGGCAGATGCCATAATTTAATTCTTCTTTATGGCTGAGTAATTTTTCTTTGTGTATATATACCAGAATTTTTATCCATTTATCTGTTGATGGACACTGAATTTGGTTCCATAGCTTAGCTATTGTGAATTGGGCTGCTGTAAACATTGACGTGGCTGCATCACTGTACTATTCTGGTTTTAAGTCCTTAGGATATATGCCAAGGAGTGGGATAACTGGGTCAAATGGTTCCATTCCATGTTTTCTGAGGAACATCCTTACTTCTTTCCATTTTGCACCAATTTGCAGTCCCACCAACAATATAGGAGTGTACCTTTTTCCTCACATACTTGCCAGCATTTATTGTTACTTGTATTCTTGATAATTGCCATTCTGACTGGAGTCAGATGGAATCTCAGTGTAGCTTTAACTAGAATTTCTCTACTTGCTAGAGATTTCAAACATTTTTTTCATACGTATTTGTTAACCATTCATATTTCTTCTCTGAAGTGCCTGTTCAGTTCCTTTCCCCATTTATTGATCAGGTTATTTTTATGAAGGTATTTGATTTCTTTATGTATCCTGGGGATTAATGCTCTATCTGAGGTACAGGGGGTAACGGTTTTCTGCCCTTCTGTAGGCTCTGTCTTCGAGTTCATGATTGTTTCCTTTGTTATGAAGAAGCTTTATCTTGTCTGCTTTTTGAACTTGGGTGTGAATTAATCATTTAGAGTTTAATTATTTGTATGAGAATTCTGAGAATAACCTTGAGAAATTAAATTGGGGAAATAATGTATTCTCAGAATTCCAATCCACAGTCTCATTGACTTCATTAGTCATGGTGTGCCTTCTGGATACTTACGGTGTATACCCTTTATATTTGTGAAATTTCAAGTACTATTTAACCCTGGGAGATATTGTTTCTGACATCAGTGCTTTCAAATTGCAGATTTGTATTTTAGACATGTCAAAGCACCTTAAGGTATTTTTCCAATGTGTGATGCTACCAATCTGTTATTTATGTTACAATATTATAATCATAAAATTGTGTATGAGATACAGTGAATGAGAGAATACAGAGAAACAAAGAGAGACAGAGAGAAATACAGACAGAAGAAGATTTTCCAAGACCCTACTGACATTTCATTTTTTTGCCTGTGTATTGGTGACATGGGTGATTTTTTCTTTAAAATAGGCATGCGTATTCACGTATTCTTTTCTTTGTATCATATTTTTCCCAATACAAACTAAAATAGTTTAAAATACATATAAATATGTGCTTTCAAAATTACCATTCCAAATGTGTATACTAAAAAACAAAATGCTTATTCTCTAGAATATAGGAATTCAATTTCTAAGAGTGTATATTCAGAATAATATAAGAGAAATTGGATAAAGTGAGAAACAATAATTATAATAACTAATTTAGAGATGTTACATGGTTATATGACACTGAAATAGAGTTTAACAAGTGTTCACAAATGCTTGTTTAAACAAATGCTCTCTTTGCGTTTGATGTGTTCTGGGGAATAGATTTTAAGATAAATACATTTTGCAAATATACAGATGTGAAAGAGACACAGTGTCTTCTTCATACTGGTTCAGAGAGATTTTTAAAACAGGTAGGTTGGTTAATATATGTCAGAAAATGATTATTATTAAAAATTACAAAAGAGTGCAAGAAATTTCAAATATAATTTTAGTGGAACTACATGGCACAGAAAAACATTTGTAAAAATTTTGAAATGCTGGATATGTTCTATTTTTGTTTCTATTTAACTTTGCTTGAAAAGTGTAGAATTCTGAAGAATGTAGAAATCTGTACTTTGGTTTCATGTGTGCAGTTTTACTTCACTTAAAGTATACTTCAAAGATGTCAAAATAAGCAATTTTGCTATTTTTGCTGTATTTTTAGTAGGGATATGTATAGAGACTGTACTGGATTTGAGAAAGTAACTCTTTCCTGCACTTAACTATTTT
Source organism: Marmota marmota marmota (assembly GCF_001458135.2). Taxonomy (NCBI): domain Eukaryota; kingdom Metazoa; phylum Chordata; class Mammalia; order Rodentia; family Sciuridae; genus Marmota; species Marmota marmota. The sequence continues at coordinate 2,609,559 of NW_025999991.1, read as the reverse complement.
AAGTTTCCATTGTAGAACAATGGCATCTATGTCTTAGTTGAAAATCGATTGTGTTTGGTTGTAGCAATTTAACTTTGTGATGACAAATTAAAATATGATATTCTTCCTGAATAACACAGGTAAATGCTAAAATTATTTTTTCAGGTTTTTCCCTGTCTGATAGATACTAAGTTGTCCTCATTTGCAGACCTTTAGTGTCCTGTGATTTGGCAAGCGTCACCAACATACCATGCTTCATGTTCAAAGGCCTGATACCACGGGTAATGGCTTGGAGAGAGATGCTGCAGGGTACCCTTTCCAGAAGTGGCAAGCTGCGTCATCTCTGTGCTAAGGTAATCCACATAAAGAGAGTTAGAATAATTCAAACAGCATTTTTCTATTTGTAGTGATATATCTATATGACTACAAATAGATTATATATACATGTATATATACATATAAATATGTATACATGCATATATATAGGGGAGAACATCAGTAAATAAATAGCAGACACTTGCAAATTAAAGAAACCTTGAGATCTCCTGTGGTATGTGTTCCAATACACAGAACGGGTCTTGACTCATGAAAAGAGGATGTGTTAGCAGCAAAATGGTGAAGGAAGCCAGGGTGCTGTGCCTCTCTCAGGCGGAGAATGGAGGGCAGTGCCAGTGTCAGTCTTGAATGACTGACAGCCAAGAGAGGAAGAAGGAAATCTTAGCCTGGCTGCCAGGTTTTCAGGTGGCCAGATACAGGATCCCCCAACTGATTGATTATTTCTCTTTTATGTATTTCCCTTTTATCCTCATCATAATTACATTCAATTCTCTCAAAAAGGCTACCAGCAGATCCATAATCCACAGATTCTGAAGACTGACAAAGGCGTTTGATGAGGGAAAAGTGCACAGAGAGCTCTTGTAAATGGTGAGCTGCATCTAAATGGTGAGCTGCATCTCTGTTCACATCAGTTCTTTTGCATTTCTAACATGTACGTTTTCTTCCGAAAGAGATCACAGGTACTAGTAGTCAACATAGATCTCAAGAGTAGAGGACCACAAAGAGAAGGTTTATTGTTGTCCTCGGGATTCAAACATCAAATAAAGAGCCAAGAAGCAGCACACACACAGACACATCTGAATAAATTAGTGTTTTATCCTGGAGAATTGTGTCAATAACTGAAATAAAAAGCAGCAGGAAAAACAGCCAAACCAAAAATCACTGAAATGGAGCAACTCAATTTACAATAATCAATGTCATCATTCCACACAATTTTTAAGGCAAGATAAAATACCTAAAGGTATGTAAATGTGAGGTGGTTTTTTTTTAATATAAAAAATGTCACTAAAAAACAAGGGTTGCAAATCTAATTAACTTTATATATGCAGGTCAATGCCCATCACCAGATTTCAATATTTTATTGAGACACAGCACTTGTGGGACAATATCTTCTTAACTAAAGATCTTAACGGTAGCAATTACCTTTCATAATGAATCGTAATACATCTTTCAGTGAAAAATAAATACTTTTTTCGCTCCAAAAAAGCATTAAGATGCTTTGAATTTTTAAGAGATCCTGTTTCTCATATGAATACTTACAAATGAATACTCGAGGATATATTTGAGGATGCTGGGCATAAGTATGACGAAGTGAGGGGAGATAGACATGTCCTTATTTTCCAGTGCTTGCCAAAGCACTGTGTGGCAAAATAGGTGTGTTCTCAGGTAGGACAGTTTGGGCCACTGTTTGGCAGAGATGCCAGGTTGAATCCTGAAGAGGAGGTAAATAATGAAGTGGGATGTGAAAATAGGTAGGACTTGCAGGTCCTTTGAGTAAAGAACTGGAGGTAGTAGGTACAAGGGTTTATGGAAAACCTACAGGGGCCGCATCAGAAAGGCAAATGAGGTACACTTTATACATCGTATTTCTTTCTTTGTATGTTACACTTTAAAACATTCCTTTGTTTTTGATCAGTCCTATACCTTGTGTCCCATAAGCATTAATTAGACCAACTCCTCACTCACATAGTTCACTAACATTGATTCCTAGGCCTAGACTTTAGCCACTGACATCTAATGAAAGATTCTCAAAGCCACCTGTAAAGCATAAATGACATGAACAAAAGGAAAAACGGCATTATTAGCCCAAGTAAAGGGGCTATCTGGAGTCTGGAAGCATTTTGTTTTTAAAATTTGGAAGATGTGGGTGAGGATTTTTGAGCCATTAGTGAGAATGAGAATCATTTTGAAAAAAAAAAAAAAGTGTGGTGCTTATTTTCAGAGTATGATGACTCATCAGGATTCACAAAGGCAATTTTTCTTTTAGAATGATGACAGCTTAGAATTAAAGCTATTATTTTCTACTAGATGCATATCTGGATTATTAATTATGCATTCAATGTGCCATGTGCAAAATGAGTTAAGAGATAAGGACAGTGGATCAAGAAAATTATAGCTGTAGATGACGAAAATACCATTCTAAATTATTTCATAATTTTAATGCCAGTATATATTTTTCTTCTAAATATGGTTACAGCTTAAAACTTCCCAAGCTGCATTGCACTGTGGCCATAGTCAGAAATGTACATTCTAAATATTTTTTGGTATAAATTGAGAACATGTCTCTGGTTGGCACATCTCTCTATCAGTCCTCTTGCCAATCATCAAATCCCAGCCCTGCATCTTTTGGCAACCCACACTCAGCATTGTCACAAGTTGCTGTGGGATGCTAGACACCCTCAGGGTTACCATCCACCATGCCGATATTATCTAGAGCTGCATTCTATCAACATGGTAGCCACCAGCCACATGTGACTGTTGAGTAATTGAAATGTGCTTAGTGAAAATTAAGATTAAATGTAAAATATGCCAGATTTCAGACTTAGCAAAAGATGGAAAAAATAAAATATCATTAATTATTGCTTACAGTAATCACAATTAAAATGGCAACAATTTTGGTTGTATGCAATAATGGATGAATTTAATGGATATATTATTGGATAGATATTTGAACATTTTGAAAATGAATTCAACTGTTCCTTTGCTATTTCCAATATGAATGCTAAAATATCTTTAAATTCTACATAGCTCATATTTGTGGCTTTCACTATATTTATATTAGACAATATCAATTTAGCCATTTTAGTGGATCATTATACGTACATATTGTGTTTTGTCTTGATTTTTAGTCATTATTATAATTGGCAAAATTATTTTATCATTTCAGTTTCCCATTTAACTCATGCAGTCTTCAAAAATTCATTTTTTTTAGCCAAATGTGTTCTTAGAGTTTTCTAAAAATGTTTCCTATTGTAGGCTTTTAAGAAATCTATAATTGATGATATCATTATTTTATCCTTTTATTAAAATAAAAATATTTGACCACATAATTCTATATTCATAGTTCTTTCCCTTTATTGCTTTCAAACTGTTTTTCACAGATGTTGATTTGCTATCAAGATACATGTTTAGAAAGTTAATTCTTCTGTTCTTGTGTGTGTGTGTGTATGTGTGTGTGCCCGTGCACACACATGTATGTGTGCTTAGGACTTGTAAAGATTAATTTGGCTGGGCCAAAGTGCCTAAATATGTGGTTAAATGTTCTGATTTCTTCTGTGAGGATGTTTTAGGAGGAGGTTAATATTCATTTGGCAGATTTAGAATAAAGCCGGCTGCTCTCCATAAAGGGAGTGGGCCTCATACCATTGGTCTAAGATCTGAATAGAATACAAGAGGGAAGTCCACAGTGGACAGCGTTTCCTGAGTGGCCAGCTTGGCTCTTCTCTGGACTCCCCAGGCTGGTGAACTATCCCATAAACTCTGGACTTGCCAGCCTTCATAATCACATGAGTCAATTCCTTAAAATTAACTCTTTTCTATGTAGACACACTTTATTGGTTCTTTTTCTTTAAGAAGTGTTTGAGAAACTTTTCTTGAATTGATATCCTTAATATTCTCTCAACATTCTCTAGATTTTTTTTCAATTATACTATATGCTTCATAACCAGTCTTTAAGTATTTCCTTTATTCAGACTATTTATTGGTCCATGTCTTCAAAATTTCCTTTTCCTCATTTATTTTGTCTGTCATAAACAGATGTTGACACTTGATTTTTTCTTCATGTTTCCATTTATCCTTTTCTTTTAATTCTTCTATTTCTTTTCCATGACCTGATATGTTAATTCATTAATTCACATTTGTCTGTTTTTATTCTGCTATTCAGTTTACCTATCACATTCCTTATTAGACTATTATTAAATTGCATGCACACTGTTTCCATTTGGCCCACCATGTAGTCTCTCTCTCCAGCTCCACTCTTTTCTAAAAAAAAAAAAAAGAAGAAGATTCCCTGTAGTAGTCACCTAGAGCTGTGGGGAATAAGACTAGTGAGAGTCACAGCACCCCAGAGCCTGTGAGTCTGCGTGAACGCAAACTATTTCTTGCCTTGTGGCTGGTTCCAGCTCTGCCCTGCTCTTCCTACCTGGGTGACCCTGGCGCTGTTCTGGGCTGGTGCTGCTTTAGTTCCTCACCTGGTGGGCAGCACTGGACCACAGCAATGCAGGGAAGAATAAAGGAGCACCGATAAATAATAAAGTGCTCCTAACATGACCTCCGTGACCTCTGTTGCCCATCAGGCAACGGGCTCCCTCTTTTGCTCTGGGCTGTCACCTCCTGCCTTGTCCACCTTTTGCCGCTCTACAGGACTTGAGCAATGGCTGTAAAGGTCCATCAGCATCCTTCTTGTTCCTGTAGGGGTTCCAGAACTGGGTTCAATAAAGGGAGTCAGCAACTAGAGTTGGCTCACCTTGTTTGTGACATTCTTATTGGTTCTTTCACTTCACTCTCTTCCTGGTTCAAGTAGATTCTCAGCTGACACTTTTGTGATTGTTGGTAAAGATGTTCAGTTCTTAACTCATTTTTAAACACAATTTAACTTTTAAAATACATTTTTAGGTGTTACATGAAAACAAAAATTGTATGTATTTATGAAGTAATTTGATATTTTGATACATGCATATATTGTACATGTTTAAATCAGGTTTAATATATATAGATATATGTATGTATGTAAGGATATATATATATATATATATATATATATTTATAAACATATCTATCTATCTATCCATCCATCCTCAAGTGTTTGTCATTTCTTTATGGCAAAAACTTTCACAATATTTCTAGCTTCTTGAAATATAAAGTACATTATTATAATCTAGAGACATATTACTGTATAGTAGTACATCAAAACTTCTCTTGAAAGAGGATCTATTTTCCCTGAAAACCATTGCAACATCAGTGTTGGAAAAACAAGTTTCTTAAATATTTAGCTGTCTCTGATTTGATGAATTTTCATGTTTGACCTGTTCTGGATTCTACACATTTTCCTGTTAATAAATGATATTATTATTGTTGTTAACAATAATAATCATGACATTATATTTCACTTTTGAGTATTATTGACTATGCATTTTATTACTTTGGCCAAATATTATATTGGTATACATCAATGCATTTGTCTATAAGAGCTATTTGAATGGTGCTACCAAATAAAGCATTAAACAATCCATAATTTACCTGTGTAGGTTGTGGTACTTAAATATAGGCATTTGAGCCCATATTGTATCTGATGATAAATAGACCATTTACTTATTTTTTTTTCAATTACAATGATATAAATGCTTGATCTATGAACATAAATATATTATTCCTGATTAAATGTTTATGTTTATTAAATATATGTTTTTGAATAAAACATTCAAATCATTATAGTACATAAAGAATATATATTTTTTAAATATTATGTATCACTAGCAATTTCATATATTTGAAATTATTAAAGTAGATATTTATGTCTTATATGATAATCCATCCTTATTTGCTATCCTTTTTAAATATTACTTTTAGATCCTTTGCTAATGAAATAACTTCATTGTTCTCATGAAACTTAACTGTACCCTCTCTAAAAGTTATCACTAATTGATCACAGGGTGATTTAATCTCAGAATTCTTATAATTTAGATTTTTCCCCATAACGAACATTTAGCTTTTGTCACTATGTTTTAGCTTCATCTTGCATATATATTTCCCTTGATGCATTGTTTTCCAAAAACCTGTGAGCATCTGTGTACCAATAACTTATGCAGTGTTTTGCTGCTTGTTATAGCACCTGAGACAGGGGTGTTTGCATGTTAGAGTCTTAATTACTTCATGCTGACATGACTTGAGAAATCGTCCAAGATAAATGTCAAAATTCACAATAATTAATCATTGAAACCAGAGATCATCGTATTATAGGCTGTGGGACAGATCACACCCAGGTAGATTTACTTTTATGACTTCTATGAATTTTATTAATTTAATTAATTTTTATGAAGTCCAACTTTACAATTTTTCCTTTTAAAGATTCTGCTTTGATGTCCAATCTAAGAATTCTTTGCCAAACTTTAGATGTTGAACATGTTCTCTTACTTTTTTTCTAAAATTCTTATAGCTGTATCTTTTTCATATAGATCCACGATCCACTTTGATTTTGTGGGTGTGTGTATGTGTGTGTGTGGTGTATGCTGGAATTGAATCCAGGACCCTATGCATGCTTGAGTTAGACTTTTAAAGTGTGAGGTATAGGGCAAGGTTTATTTTTGCCTAAGGATGTACAGTGGCTCCAGCAACATTTATTGAGAAGTTTGTCCTTCCTCCAGGGAACTGAACCTTTGTCAAAAATCAATCAGGGAATTTATCTGGGTCTATTTCTGGTTTCTCTTTTCTATTATGTTGTTCTTTGTTCCTTTTCCTCTACCAATACCCACTGTATGTAGCCATATGGTAAACTTCATTACCAGCTAGAGAGATTCTTCCCACTTTATCCTTGGTCAGGATCGCTTTACTCTTCTAGGGTTCAGGCCATTCCACAAACGTTAGAATAAGCATGTCCATGTCTAAAAGAAATTTTGGTATTAATTACTTTCAACATAAGGGAAAATATTTCCCTTCATCTTTAAAGTCTTTTTTTAAATTTATGTCATCAGCATTTTTCTTTTTTCAGTATATATTTTCTGTACATATTTTGTTGGATTTTTGTACAAGTACTTAATTTTCTTTGGAGCAATTATTAATATTTTGTCATTAATTTGACTTCCTCAGGTTTCTTCTTATTATAAAGAACTATTTCTTTCTTTTTCTTTTGGTCCATTGATCTTGCTACCAGTCTGAACTCATGTATCTGTTCTAGAAGTATTTTGTAGATTCTCGTAGTTTTTTATTCCCACTGTCATGTTGTCTGAAAACAGGAATGATTTTATTTCTTCCTTTCTAATCTGCATGCCTCTTTTCATCTTTTTTGCTATATTGCAGTGGCTAGAACTTTTGGTGCTAAGTTGAATAAGAATGTTGAAGGTAGACAATATTGTCTCTGATCTGAGAGGGAGACCTTTGGTCTTTTGCCATGTGGTAACATAGATTCTTTGTAGATACCTTTATGAATTGATGAAGTTCCTCTTTGTTCTTATTTTGATGGGATTTCTTATTATATATGGAGTTTCACCTTATATATTAATTGAAATATCATATGAATATTCTTACTTAGCTTGTTGATATGATAGATTACATTGATAAGAGTTTTGAATATTGAACCAGCCTGGTAAATCAGGAATAAGTGTTATTGTGTTATGTTGTATAATTATGTTCACACAATTTGATTTGATTGACCAATATGTTCAAGGTTTATTTTATATCTAATTTTATGAGAGTTACTGATCTGTAATTTTCTTTTATCCCACTGTTACTATCAGACATTGAGATTAAGATAATTTTGCCCTCGTAAAATAAGTTGGGAAAGGGTCTTTCCATTTTTTATTTTCTGGAAGAACTGATTAAAATTGGTGATTCTTTAAATTGATAATAGAATTTTTTATAAACCACTACTTTTAAAATTTTAATACAATAAACAGGCATATTTATTCATTTACATATCATCCATGGTTGCTTTCATGTAAGGATGGCAGAGATGAATAGTTGTGACAGAAACTTTAAGACTCACAATTAGAAAATATTCACAAGCTAGCCCTTTGCAGAACAACATTTCTGATCCACTGGCAAAACCACTTTTTCTACCCAAACTTTTCACTATGACAACCAAATTGATTTGTTTGTTTGTTTGTGTGTGTAATGTTTTTGTCAATCTGTTTCTGATGAAGTAAATGGTCTGAAGCAAATAATCAGCAGGAGAGAATATAAACAATGAGAAAAGGAACAGCTCAGTACCAGAATAACCACCAGCTAAATAACTCAGAGTTTGTTATTATGCTATGCGTGACACCTCTTCAGTAATTTACCATTTCTCACCTCTGATTTGACTTCACTTAAATGTTCTCAACCCACAGTCTGAAGAGACCATAACATAGGGTCCTTTGGTGTGCATACAAAAATATAAATTTGGAACTGGACACTGACAGTAGAATCATCTCAGAACAGTACATGGAGATTGGAATCAAGATGCTCTCACAAACCTCCCAATGGTCCTTACTGGAAAGAGACTTTTATTCCATCTCAGAGTCCAGTAAACTAAAGCATCTCATTGTGAGCTTGCCCCCAGAGTGGAAGCCAAGCTCCCTGTTCCCTGTGGCGCTTTGCCCTCTATTCCCTAATGTGATTCTGTTACTGCAAATCTTTCTCCCACTGTCAGATAAAATGGATTGGACCAAGGTCTCTGAATTAGGCAGTTTCTCTGCCTGAACTTGCAACTTCAGCTTAAGTTGTTGCAGTTGGCTTTTTTCATGCCTTTCCCGGCTCCACTCAAGATGATTAATTTTTATCCTTTTATCTGTTCAGGAGAGAAGAACATTGTCAGTGGTCTAGAATTTTCATATTGCTGCTGAAATCTCTCTTTGATTTAGTTATGCTCTTAAATCTTCCATTTTCTCACATATTCTCAACCCAGTTTTATTTTAAACCTAAGGCTAGTTATATGCAGATCATGTATTCCAGAAATTGCAGCCAAACATTGCCCTTCACCCCCTCAATAATGGTGTTCTAGGAAGAGCTGTAAAATGAGCTTGGAGAGAAACAGGGAGACTGGCTAATAGCCAGTACGGAAATTATGATCAGAAAAATATACTCAAAATCAATGATTTTGGCAAAATTTGGAAACAAAACACACCTAAGCCCAAAGACACAGTTATCCTTGCCATATATTCGCCAGGTCTTCCCTTGTCACACGTTTTCCATTATCTAAATATGTCAAGTGAGTTTTTTTCCCAACAATTTTCTAATATGTATTATATCTGGGGACATGAATTTGTAATGATGACCATTAAGTTTATGCAATTTCTGGAAGAAAAATCTTGCAAATATGTTTTCCATGATCAAACTGAGAGTTTTAAACAAAGGAAAATCTCCGAGTCACCAATTCTTTGTTACAACTGGTTTTACTGAATACTTAACATTGCTCACAATAGGTGTGGCACTTGCCATTGCTCAGAGGGAGTTCTGCTTTTTTTTACACATAATCTTAGAATGATATTGTGTCTTAGATCAGAAACAGTACTTTATAAAGGTACAGAAAAGGCATTTCAACCAAGCATTTTAGTCACAATGAGAAGTTGAAGCCCAATAGAAACAACAAGAAAAAAAAATCACATATTCCATGTGCACACTGACTCCCACCTCAGTGGAGACACAGAAGTGCCCACAAAGCACGCCTAACACTCAGGTATACACATCCATCTTCTTGAATGCACATTCTTCTCAGTGCACTTGTGCTCACTCATGTGTACACACATGAGGCATCCCAACCCAGGTATGTACATGATCCCTAATTGTAACACGCATTATCTTAAATCCCAGAATACATATGGATAAAACAGCCAGACCCAACACACAGAGCACAGTTAATCTCAACATGCAAATATTGCAACCCCAACCACCTCAGAAACACCTCCTGGAACTCATGCCTTTCAACACACTTAAGATCCACATGCATCCACACACCTCCTCTCCTCTGGATGCCCAACCCTCTTTGAAATCAACTTGTCCCCACACTCCCTGCATCCTTCCTGTTCCTGCATGGCTGCTGACATTCAGGCTCATATCACCTCTTCCACCTCAGCCACCAGGCACACCCCTCCCCACTATTCACACACAGGTATAACCAGACACGTGCACAGGCAATTTAGTGAATGATAGCTGCAGACTGTCACACAGTGTTTGCTGTTCAAGGGTATTGTAGAATAAACCAACATATTGCCATAAGTTAATGATCCAGAATGATCAAGTTGTAGTCACCATATTTTATTTTAGAAGGTAGGAGAATATCTAATGTTTCAGAACGATTTCCATTAAAAGCATGACATAAAAAAGTACTGTAGTGATTAAAAATCCCTGGGGAAAATTTCAGTGATCTGGAATAGCACATGTCTCAGGATTTGCAAAGAGCTGATATTTTACTCCTGGATACTCAAAGCCCTTTACCTGCTGCTCTATCAGTTGTGATATTTATCTCAACCCTACTTCCCATCATAAGGTGATCACATAATGGGACTCTTTTTTAACATACAAGGGGAAACATTTATAACGGTCTGAACAGGAAGCCTAAGTCTGAGCTCTCTGTGAAAATCACAGGCACCCTTCCTGTGTACGAGCTCTGTGTACAGCCTTATTGCTCTTTAGTTACTGGTGAGCCCAATTTAACCTGAGTCTGGCCCCGTTTTCTCCATTAAAATTATTTTTGTGATTCTCATCAAAGGTCTTCACCAACACCCAGTGGGAACATGTTTAAACTTCTGGACCTCACAGGTGAATGCTTTATTCATGAAGGGTTCTGTTCTTTTGGTGTCATGGTACCTACCACATGATCCTGCCTTTCTTGGTCCTTCTGGCTCATTCTCTACAAGTTCTCTTTCTCGCTTTGTTCTTGGATTGCATTTTCATTTTCTCACTGTATTTGTTTCTGTAGTTATGCCACTCATCTTCTGGTGTTAATACAGCTCCAATTCCTTAAACACCAAGTTTATGTCTCTATCCCGGAAGGTTCCTGGGCTCCATCTGTGTGTCTACCTCCATTTGGAAGTCAAGTTCTCTGCCTGCTTTCTCCATGTATCTACGCTACACTCATTTCTTCCCCAGGATCCCATCTCAGAAACACCTCCTGGAACTCAGCTTTCCTTCACCATCCTCATTTCTCATCAACTCCTGTCTGTTTTAGGTCTTCAGTGTTTCTCAAACACATTCCTTTCTCTCATCTTCTCTGGCTTGCTTCCTTTCTGAGCTAATGCAAATGGCTTAACCAAACTCTTTGATCCACCTCTACCCTTGTTCACCTCCTAGCAGTTAATTGTGTTGCCTGTTGTTTTAAAGGGGAAATTAGTCATGTATTAGCCCTAATCAAAAGCTTCAAAGATTCTCCAGAGTTATTAATGAACCTTCACAATTCATTAGGCCTTGTACAATCTGACCTCTATTTATAGACCACTTTCTCAATCTCAGTCTTCTGCCAATCATCCTGATCATCACACCAGCATCCCTTCCATCTCCTACATATGCCTGCCCTGCACCAACTTCTTCCCATAGACTGTTCCTTCTGAATATGCTTCCTTCTTGCTTAGTCGTCTGATTAACACCACTGATACATCAGATCTCAATTCCTTTATACTCTCTGGTATGAGTTAGCTCCTAATTCAAACTTCCTAAATACCCTATATTTTTTCTTTATCATGTACATCGCAATTGTCATTAAATAGGTGTTGGGAAGATTTTGTCAAATGTCTGTTTCCCTCTATTAATATTCAGTGTCTATTATTTTAATCCCTGTATTATGAATGTTTATCACCTAGTGGGTAAACATTAAGTAAATATTGTTTGAATCAATGAGATATAAATGTAAATATAACTAAATAAGCCAGATTCAGAGCATAAAAACAACCTTATTTTTTCCATTACATTTTTCAGATTGCTTTGTTGGATATTTCTTTCTTTTCTCTTTGATAAAATCTAAGACATACTCCATGGCTTGTTTATTCAATCTCCTATAATGAAAAGTCCTTAAACCAATTAAAGTTACAGTCTAGACTTATTGCCTAGCCCTATTCTTAATTCAATTTAAAATTAAAAAATTTTCTCCTCTAGCCTAGATCAGTATCAGGTTGGGAAGCCTGCCGTGCAAGAGGTTCAAAATAAGTTCATTCTTTTTCTCTTATTTACATTTTCCTCCACTTTCTTCCAATTATTTTGTTTCTTATACCAGGACAAAGGAGGAGTGGCTCACAGAAATGCTTGGTGGAAAGGGAGACCCAGTGGGACCTCCAGACCCTGTGATGCTGACAACACTGACTCAGCTGGCATCTCCAGGTGCCCTCAAGCCCTGGACATTTGGGGGTCTTAGTACTGTGCTGGGGTCACAGTGCTCTTCCCTACACAGGGCAGCCCTGTCAGGACATGCACAGCTCTGCACTGTGGGGAAGACGGCTCCTTCCCAGTGTAGGCTTCTTCATCCTTCCCCACGCAGGGCAGATACAGCCATCACCCTTCCTCTGGACTCTGCTGGTGTGATCAGACACTCTCCATGTTCGCCAAACTATAGGGGCTCATCCAAGCCTTCCTGCTATTCCTTTCTAGAGCCTCTGTTTCAGTTTAAGACAATGGGGGACAGTACCCTTTCTTTCACCAAGGATGCAGGAAGTGTAAATACAGCAAATAAACTACTCTGTTCCCAATAGTCCTGTTTTTCCGGCCAACTTCTGATGGCAGAACAATGCTGGCCTTAGCATGCTCTGCTAAGTGAGCGATCCTCTCCCTAAACGTACAGTGTACTCATTACTCAGCCTATTTTCACAGTTGTGGGAGTCCCTGTTGAAACTAAGACTGAAAGAAAACCACTTTAGCACCTTTTAAAATTAATCTACCATGACTAAACTCCCAGATAAAATGGGAAGCCTGAATAGCTTCAGTTTTATCCCAACCTTGTAGATGAGGAGCAAGAATTGAAGGGCAGTTTAATGTCCCCAATTTAAGGCATTTGATAGTCTTAATTAAACAACTTTGATTTGCATGTGGATATCCAGTTTTCCATACCATATTGATTTGAGAGAATATTCTTTTCCTGTTGTGTGTTTGTTTGGCACACTCATCAAAGATCACTTGACTGTATGTAGTTGGGATTACTTCTGGACTCCCTATTCCTTTGATCTACATCTCTGTTTATGTCAAATCCATACTCTCCCATTAATATGGCTTAGTAGCACAGTGCGATGTCAAGAAATGTGGTTCCCCCAGGTTTTCTCTTTCTTAACATTGCTTTAGTAAGTGGAGATCTTTTATAGTTCCACAGGAATATTAGGATTGCCTTTTCTAATTCTATGAAAAACATCATTTGATAGATGATGCACCAAAATTGTAGATTGCTTTCGGTATTGTGGGCATTTTAATAGTATTAATCCCATTACTCTATGGACATGTAAGGTATTTCCAATTATTTGCGTATGCTTTATTTATTTATTTATTTATTTATTTATTTATTTATTTTTATTTATATATGACAGCGGAATGCATTACCATTCTTATTACACATATAGAGCACAATTTTTCATATCTCTGGTTGTATACCAAGTATATTCACACCAATTCGTGTCTTCATACCTGTACTTTGGATAATAATGATCATCACATTCCACCATCATTAATAACCCCATGCCCCCTCCCTTCCCCTCCAACCCCTCTGCTCTATCTAGAGTTTCTCTATTCCTCCCATGCTCCTCCTCCCTATCCCACTATGAATCAGCCTCCCTATATCAAAGAAAACATTTAGCATTTTTTTGGGGGGGATTGGCTAACTTCATTTAGCATTATCTTCTCTAACTTCATCCATTTACCTGCAAATACCATGATTTTATTCTCTTTTATTGTTAAGTAATATTCCATTGGCTATATATGCCACATTTTTTTATTCATTCATCTACTGAAGGGCATCTAGGTTGGCTCCACAGTTTAGTTATTGTGAATTGTGCTGCTATAAACATTGATGTGGCTGTGTCCCTGTAGTATGCTGTTTTTAAGTCCTTTGGGTATAGAGTGAGGAGAAGGATAGTTGAGTCAAATGGTGGTTGCATTCCCAATTTTCCAAGAAATCTCCATACTGCTTTCGATATTGGCTGCACCAATTTGCAGTCCCACCAGCAGTGTATAAGTATACCTAAAAGAGCAATAGTAACAAAAACAGCATGGCATTGTCACCAAAACAGAGTGGTAGGCCAATGGTACAGAATAGAGGACACAGAGACTAACTTACAAAATTACAATTGTCTTATATTAGACAAAAGTGCCAAAAACATGCATTTGAGAAAAGATAGCCTCTTCAACAAATGGTGCTGGGAAAACTGGAAATCCATATGCAACAAAATGAAATTAAATCCCTATCTCTCACCATACACAAAACTCAACTTAAAGTGGATCAAGGACTTAGGAATTAAACCAGAGACTCTGTGTCTAATAGAAGAAAAAGTAGGCCTTAATACCCATCATGTGGGATTAGGCCCCAACTTCCTTTGGTGCAAGAATTAAAATTAAGAATCAATAAATGGGATGGACTCAAACTAAAAAGTTTCTTCTCAGCAAAAGAAACAATCTGTGAGGTGAATAGAGAGCCTACATTTTGGGAGCAAATTTTTACCCCTCACACATCAGATAGAGCACTAATCTCTAGGTAAAGAACTCAAAAAGCTAAACACCTAAAGAACAAATAACCCAATCAATAAATGGACCAAGGACCTAAACAGACACTTCTCAGAAGATGATATACAATCAATCAACAAATATATGAAAAAATGTTCATCATCACTAGAAATTAGGCAAATCAAAACCACTCTAAGATTTCATCTCATTCCAGTCAGAATGGCAGCTATTATGAAGACAAACAACAATAAGTGTGTGCTTTAATTCCTACCATCAGTGTTTTATGATTTTCACTGTCCAAGTCTTTCACCTGTTTGGTTAAGTTTATTCTTAGGAATTTCATTCTTTTTGATGCTAGTGCAGATTTCTAAATTTCCTCTCACATCATTTGTTTTCGTGTATAGAATACAGTTTATTGTTATGTTGTTTTATACACCACCACTTTACTGAACTTTTTTATTAGTTCTAAAATTTATTTTCATGACATCATTAATATTTTCTACATAGAAGCTCAGATTCTTGATAAACAGATAATTTTGCTTCTTCCTTTCTGATTTGGATACCCTTTATTTCTTTTCTTTCCCTAATTTCTCTCCCTAGAACTTATTGTACTATGTTGAATGGAACTAGGAATAAGGAAACTTCAATTATTTTCCAGATCTTAGCGAAAATTCTTTCAGATTTTTAATCAGCTGTAGTTTTTACACACAGACTTTACTATGTTACAGTTAGGTTCTTTGTATAAATAATTTGTTGATAGCTTTTATTATGAGAATATGTTGAATTTTATCCAATTCTTTCCTTTTTTCTGAATCTCTCAAGATGACCATATGATTTTCACCCTTCATTCTTCTAATGTGGTGTATCATATTGATTGATTTGTGTATAAGAAACTGTCCTTGCCTCCCAGGGATAAATTTCTTCCCACCATGGTGAGTGACTCTCATGTATTGCTGTTGAATTGGCTTGCTAACACAGAGTTAAAAACTTTTGCATTAGTGTTTGTCAACAGTATAGTTCTGTAGGTTTCCTTTCATATGATATTTTTGTCTGGCTTTTGCATCACGATAATGATAGCCTCAAAGACTCATAAAATGAGTTTGGAAATATTCTCTGTTTCTTGGAGGAATTTAACAAGTAATAATATTAGCTCTTATTAAAATATTTGGTAGAATTTATCCATGAAGCCATCTGGTTCTGGGCTTTTCTTGGTTGGATGATTTTTTATTACTGATGCAATCTTCTTATTTTCAAGGCTCTGTTTTGGCTATTTCTTTTTGATTCAATATTGGTAAGTCATCATTTTTTATTTTTGTTGTCCAATTAGCATGTTATTATTGAAAATAATTCTTATTTATTTATTTATTTATTTTGAGGGTATCAGTTATAAGTTCTCCTCTGATTTCTAGTTTTATTTGAGATATTTCCTTCCTGGTTTTTCTTTTCTCCCCCTGTGAGTCTAGCTAAGGGTTTTACAATTTTGTTTATCCCATAGTTTTCTTGTATCATGTTTTCATTTTCCTTTTTCTGAAGCTACTGCCTCAAAAAACTTGAAATAGAGCCACCATGTGATCTAGCAATCCACTTCTGCTGGCATATGCTCCCTGAGAGTTATTCACAATGGCCGAGACATAGAGCCAGCCTAAGTCTCCAGTGATACTTGTATGAGTGAGGAAAATGTATTCATACATAGGATGGCATAGCATGTGGCCTTACAAAGAAGGGAATCCTGCCATTTCTGACAACATGGATTTCCCTCGAGAGCATCATGCTAAGTGAAATAAACATAAGGGCAGCTACAACATGGTACCATTTGTATGAAGAATCTTAAGTTGTCAGACTCAGAAGTGGGGAGTAGGTAGTGGTCATCCATTGCTAGGAGAGAGGGAAACAGAGTTAGTCAGAGTCTGAAGTTTCATTTATGTACCATAAATAAACTCTAGGTCTATACCACAGAGCATAGTGCCTATAGTTAGCAGTAGTGTATCACACACTGGAAAATGTGCTCAGAG
This sequence comes from Marmota marmota marmota, assembly GCF_001458135.2. Taxonomy (NCBI): domain Eukaryota; kingdom Metazoa; phylum Chordata; class Mammalia; order Rodentia; family Sciuridae; genus Marmota; species Marmota marmota. The sequence goes on along the minus strand of NW_025999991.1, from coordinate 2,592,910 downwards.
TACAGACATTGTGTCAAGTGTCCTTATCATAAAAATGCAGTCTGTTTAGAAATTGGGAATAACTAGTAAAATAGAGAAAGTGTATATGCTGAAACTCAGCACTGCTACTTCTATTTACATTTCTTGGTAAATTCCATAAGGAGATAGGCATTATTTGTCATAAGAAAAAAAATATTATTAGTTATGATAATACTGAACACTCAGATATATATCCACCAATAATAAAATGGATAAAAAGTTGTAATGCGCTCATGCAGCAGGAGAGAAACAGCATAGAGTGATTAAAATGAAAGATTTCTATCTCCATGGATCCATATGGCATATTGCTTTTAATAAGTATAATGCAGAATTGGATTTGAAAAGTTGCAGAGGGAGATTTTATAAACTACAAATTATAAAATATCACATAATTTGAATTTTAGAATACTTCCTTCTATGTAAAGAAAGTTAAAAATCAAAGTAAATATTGTTTGAGGTATATAAATAAATAATAAAATGTTTTTGAAACATCAGAAAGGAATCTCACATGCTTCCCCATAAGAGGTGCCTCCATAGGAAGATTTTGAGAATAAGATTTATTCTCATAAAAAGACAGATGGAGAAAGTATGTTTAAGATGTAATATTTATTCACTTTTGCTTGTATAATTATGACAAAATGAATTCTATTGCCATGTATAACTAAGAGAATGAATATAAAATAAAAGGAGATACACCATAAATTATTTAACAACATCCACCCCCCCAAAATAATATGTATTTAAACAATTTGGGAGTTACAATTTCATTTATTTTTATTATACTCTACCATTTCCTGTATGGTTAAATTGAAATATATCCTCTTAATGGACGCTAAAATAAATTGATGCATTTCAATAAACTCTACTTAAACTGTATTTTGCACGAGCCTTACATTAGAATTCTCCATAAGCAAACTTTACTGCTGTGATTTATTTTTCTTTACCTTTGAACTATGAGATATATGTGTTATTACCACTTGACCTTGCAGAAATCTGTATCTATCCAACAACAAAGCATTTAGATGAAAAGCTGAATACTTCAGTCTACCTCATAGGGATTTTCATTATGTTAAGTGTCTGGATAATGAAATGTAATTGGGGGAATGAGCTTTGCATCTTTTCCCAAAAGAATCTACTATGCAAACAGTAGCATCTTTGACATTCAGAAACTTGTGATTTATTATGGTGTGTGCCTCTCATTATGCACGTGAGCTTATCATATATATGTCTGTGTGTGAGAGAGCAAGGCACTCGTGATTACATTTTTAAAATAAATAATTCTAAATAAGTCTTTAAGGAATACAAGTATAAATTACTAAATAACTTCAATCCCATTTAAAGTCATCAGCTGCTTAACTTTCATGGGTTTCACTCCATATGGAAAGGTAATCAGCTGAAATCAGTCAAATAATTTTTATGTTTTATTTATAGTTCCTAAGTATTGGAGAACTGAAAACCAGCCATTTTGAATATAAAACTTTGTATTAAATCTTAAAGAACTCACTAAAAAGAACTTTTTTTTTTCCCCTGGATGGGCCCCAGTTTCTAAATGGAAATGCTATCTGAACACTTATTTATTTAGTCAATCAGACTGTTTGCTACCTGTTTTCCTGGTCACTGACAACTTTTCCATGACAATATTCAGTCATTCTTCATATAAACTGTGTTTGAAAAAAAAAAATCATCTCTTTGATGTGTTCAAGTGCAAGGACATAAGGTGAGGGAGAGCTGGAGGGAGATGCAGGTTGTGGGGACCCCTTCCTTACCTATATGTGAGTTGTGAGTCAGAGGGTAAGTAGCCTGGGTGTGTTTACAAGCTACAGGAGAAAACTGATCCAAGCATGTGTTAGGGATGAGCGACCTGTAATTTGGAGGACAAAGGGGCTTCCTAGTCATTAATGTAAGAAGTAATGAGGAAACAAACACAAAGAACACCTAGGACCGGGCACTCGAGCAACACCGCAGGAGCAGTGTATTCAGAGGACATAATTACAGCCTTGTAGATCAGCGAGGAGCGTGCAGTAATCAAATGATTTTTACCCTTGACAACTTCATTTTATTCTCTTAGAATTGGGCGGCAGCATCACCCGTTGATAGAGTGTGTGGGTTATGGGTTGTTAGAGCATAATTTCTTAGAAAAATTGATCTTGAGCACATGTCAAAGTATATTAACTTGCTAATGAAGAAACTCACGAGAAGATAATGGACTATGTCAGGTCAAGGCAGTCCGGGAAGAGGAATTTTATATATCATACAAAGAAAATGTTTACATAAGTAGCTAGGTTGCTGAGGGCAGGTGTTGGTTTATTTCACATCGTGTAAATATGGCATAGCTGGAAAATCACCCTGTATCTGTTGGCACTTGTTAAATTTGGGAGCTCAGAAATTAGAGCCAAGTCCTTGTGCCATTGGGCATGAATCATTATTCAAAAATAACAAGTCCTCTATCTGAGAAGCAAACAATACTCAATTGACCTATGGCTGTTATTTAGACATATCAGGTTAGAAGTCTCTATCTTCTTTCCAGAATAAATTTATATATTTAGCACAGAGATACCAAGTGATATCAAATAGAGATTGGTTAGGAGAACCAGTTATTACTGAATTTCTTCAGCACACATGCAAATATACTCACCACACAACATTCTTATTTTGTCAGTATGCACACACAGACACACACACGCATCTAGGTATAAAATTTTTCTTATTTCCTTCTTTTGGGCTAGATAGCTGTAGGTGTTTCTTGATATGACTGTAAAAAAGTTCTCATTAAAAGTGTATGGTAGCTGGGCATGGTGGCCTGTGTTCCAGCTACTTTGAAAGATGAGATAAGAGGATCACTTGAGCCCACTAATTTGAGACCAGACTGGGTAAAACAGTGAGACTCCACCTCAAACAGCAACAATAACAACAATGAGAGAGAGAGAGAGAGAGAGAGAGAGAGAGAGAGAGAGAGAGAGAGAGAGAGAGAGAGAATTCTTGCTTTATTTACCACTTTCTGAAATGCTGCAAAGCATTGGTAAGTTAAGATATGCTTATCAAACAAATACAATATAATTATCAAGATAATATTTACAAATTTTCTATTATCTTTTAACTCTAGTTCCAATTATTGGGAAAGAATTTGAAGTTAAGATTCCAAGATGTAATTTGAAACTAAAAGAAGGGAGTGATAACAGATATAGGTCAAGAGTTTCTTAGGCAAGGGGTCGTGGATCAGGGGTCAGGGTCAGGGTCCGAGTCGGGGCATAGTATCATGAATTTCACATCTGAGAAGCTTCCTGCTTTCCCTGAGTTTGGAGAGGATGCCACAGGATGATGGCACCCAGAAGTTGAGAAAAGGAAAAAGAAGTCTTATTATTTTACCCATTCTCACCTTCCAACAGTGTTCCCCTTTGGATGGACAAAGGCTGTTCTTCTCCATCTGTTCCTAGCACGTATGTGTGGGGGGATTTTTTTAAAAATATGTACTTACTGACAGGAACACAGATAGAGGATGTTCAAACAAATTTCCTTTTGTACAATTATGTTTACTAGTCTGAGTGGATTTTTCTAGAAATAGTAAGTCAGAGATTACCACTAAGCCTATCCTTGGCCCCATAGGCTCTACGTAGGCCTGAACAGGTCAAGACGATCTGGGTTATACTGCTGTAAGAACAACTCCCCAAATTTCAGTGGTCTTACAGAACACATCTCTTGTTCATGCTGTGTGTCCACTGGCTCCACGGGGCCTGAACTCCTTACCATCCTGTCATCCTTTGGGCCTCGGGGACTCTCTGGAACATGCTCTAGCAGAGTGAAGGAGGAAGAAGAAGTCAAATGTTCCCACAGGTGACACACATTTTCTGTCTATAATTCACTGTCTCAAATTAGTCACATGACCACAGCCAAACAAGGGAGACAAGAATTGCAATTCTACCCCGTGCCAGGAAGGCGAGGTGCTCCAAAGAGCTGGTCACCAGGATTAAGGACCAACACAGTCTGCCCTACTGGTCACCAATTATCCATGCCTTTCACGAGGCAAAGTGCACTTCCCCAGTCCCAAGAGGGACACCCCGGAATTCCTGTCTATCGAAGCCATCAGGCTGAAAGTCCTGTAGTGCTCATGCATATCAGGGAAGTCAGTGTGACTCTTGATCTGCCTGCACAGAAACCAAACAGCAAGTTGATGCTCCTCAGAGGTAACCCAGTGTACAAGGTGGAGTAGTGACAGGTTGATTGCAGACATTGTTTCCTGAGGTTGGTTCCAGTGGTCATTTCACAGCAGATCTGAACCAGGGAGTCCAAGAACCTCAGCTGAAGCCTCAGATGTTCCTTTTAGGTCCTGATGTTTCTGACCCTGGTGTCTGCTGTTATCTGGGTCACTTGGCTCTGCTCCCTGAGACGCTCTGATGGTTCTACAGTGTTCAGTCCTTGTGCCTTCCAGGTCCCCTTGTGACTGACTTGTGACTTTTCTTGATTTTGATCATCCAGGCAGTTTTGAGCAATACAGATCAGGCATTCCTTTAGAATTTTCTTCCATTCACTTCTCTCATTTTTTTAGGTTAGAATGATTTATGGGGTTTTGGTAAGAAGAGCCCAGAGGAGGAACCCTGTTCTCATCCCACCCTATGGATTTAGCACAGTTAATGCATTACTTGGTCACATGCCTCACTGTGGTTTCAAGTTGCATTTTCTAAGGACTAATGATGTTGAATCTCTTTTGAGTTTAGCAGCCATCCATAAATCTTTTTTAATAATACTTTTCCAAATGTTTTGTCCACTTAAAAATGTACTATTTGTCTACTTATATAGCCTTTTAGTATCTATAGTCTGAGGACTTTTGTCTAATGTAATTTGCATAAACTTTTTTTTTTTTAGTCTGCACTTTACTTTAAAAGAAAAAAAATGACCTTTTAAAAACAAAAGCAGTTAATTTTAATGAAGTTTCATTTGCCATGTTTTTTTCTTTTACATGCTGTGTCCTTGGTCTCATACCTAAGAAATTTTTGCCTATCTCAGAATCACAAAAATCTCCTTTTTTCAAATTTTATTCTGTTACATCGAGGTCTAAGATCCATTTTGAATAACACATTTTAGACATATTTGTGTGGACATACTTATGGAGCCTCAGTTTAATCATGATCTTTGTATCTCTTTTTTCACCAAACCATATTGTCTTGATTACTGTAAATTTGCATTAATTCTTGAAGTCAAATACTGTAACTCTTACAACTTTGCTCTTTTTCAGTATTTTTGGGAGTAGTGTAGGATTTTTGTCTACAGTATAAACTTTGGAATCAATTGATTGGTATCTATAAAGTTCCTTGCTTGGATTTGATTGGGATTATGTTTATTCTACAGAACGAGTTGGAATAACTGGCATTTTAATGATAATCACTCTTCTGATTCATAAACATGGTGTTCATTTATTCAGATCTTACTTGATTATATTCAATAGAATTTAGTTTTTCTATGTGTATTTTATTAGGTTTAGACTTACATACTTCAATTGGAGGAGTCATATTCCAAAGATGAGAGAACTGGCTCAGGAGATTACATGAACTGACATGTTTCAAATCCTTAGAGCAGGTCAGCAGGCTACAGGTTCAGGGACAAAGTGATGTTGCAGTCCTGAGTGAAATCTGCAGGTCACAAGCTCAAGTATCATCGCTTTGATTCAGAATTGAGGCAGAACTGCTTCTTTTTGAGAAGACCTCAGGTTCTGCTTTTAAAGGCCTTAACTTAGTGGAGAGGCTCATCCACGTCATGGAGGATGACGTGTTTTACTCACAGTCTATAAATTTAAATGCTAATTATATCTAATAAATACCTCCCAGTTGCATCTAGGCTGATGTTTAAGAAAACAGGTGAACACTTTAGCCTAGCCAAGCTGCCACCCAAAATGATCCATCACACTTTGCTTCCTTGATTATATGTCTCTCTCTCTCTCTCTCTACTTTTTTGTGTCTGTTTCAACCTCATTTCAATTGTTATATGCCTATGTTTTTATCCTTGATCTATTTTGTCCAACTGGAAAGATGTCCTGTAACCACTTTAAATGCACTCCACAATTCTTACTAATATATAAAAGCAACAATGATTTAATCTTTTTTGTCTGCAGAGTTTTTAATATACCTTATCATTTAATTTTAATTTTTGCTCTTTGGAGGTGAGAAGCAGTTGACTCAACCTAATACTCAAGTCCATAAATTTGTAACTTTTCTGAGTTTCCTAAAACTTTACTTGATACCTGCCAATTCATTTTTAATCAATATCTTTCTCATACTACCCTGCCAAAAATAACCAATACCAATAACCTTATGTTAATAATATATTTTTCCCCCAAGGATGCAAAGTTAACATGACACACCACCTTTGACAAACACTTCCCCAACATGCATCTATGAGTGACTGCTGCTCCGTCCACGCGATGACTGCACCGTTGACTGTCTCTGGATTATGCAGTAGTATTTCAGCTTGCTGTTATTTTTACATCAGCAATTGGTAGAGCACTTGCATCAATTCCTGTGTCAACCAGGATCAGTTAGGGTTTGCCACATGAGACACATGATACAACTGGATCTTTCTTACTGCTGTCTGGAACAAGGCATGTCTCTGTGACAGTGAGAAAAGCATGTTAGGGAAGGTGTAGGCCCACAGCTATATGCTCCAGCTCAGAAGTGACATCCATGATTGTCTCATCCACTCACTGGATAGAGTTTCCTGGTTTATCACAGCCATGATGGTTCTAAAATACACAATTCTATTCAGTAAACAGGAGGCATAAAACCAGCAGAATTTCATGAGCAGAAGTAATGAACACTCTAAGTCAATCACCTCTACTGTAAGTTACATTGAAATAAGACTTAAAGGTCTCAAATTGCTATTTGTATGCTATATTAAATCAATATGTACTTGAAGCATTTAGCTTAGGGATTCGGTTGTTAAATATGTTAATATATATTATTAATAAATTTTGAAATTTTAGAATGGGGAAAATATTTTCAATAAATTTATCATTGATTTCAATTAAATTTAATATGTTCTACTTCATAAAATAAAATTTCAAGACAGCATAATGGATGTGAAGCATTTTTTATTTCAGTATTATATTTAAAATGTTTTCTGATTACGAACAATTTAAGTCAATATCCTGATACAAAACTTAAGTGCATTTTATATAGGAATTAAGCTTGAAAAATATATTTTTATATCTGTTTTACTGTAATTCATATGCACATGGGTTATAAATTTAAAGCATTTAAATGCATTACTTACAGGCTATGCTATTATGCCATAAATTCATTATCATCTGTCAGGAACTTGGACCATTTCAATGAACCTTCATTAAAATTCTTTCTTTTGTACTCTCCTTATCTACAACTAGTTCAAAGTAATAACAATAACAGCAGTAATGCCATTAATTCTGATAAAGCAGCTAACATTTACAAAGTGTTTTCTATAAGCTAGGCAAAGTGTTAAGCACTTTACATTAATTGTTTCACTTAATCTTATCAAAAACTGCATAATTTAAGTGTAATTACCGGCATCTTCTTACATAAGAGAAAATGGAAGCCAGCAGGGTTAATATGAGTTGTATGAGATTAAAGATCTAGTACCTAGCATCTGAATTAGAACCAAAGCAGCGGGTTTCATGATCCCTGTTCTTGAAGATTATGCATCACCCCATTTACCATGCCCACACATCAGTGGGGCGTTGAATTCAGTGACAGTTTTCAAATTCCACCCATAGGGGTTCTGACTCAGAGTTTTGACTCAGAGTGAGTTCTGACTCATGGGCACTTATTCATCTCTGGGGCTTAAACATCTGCAAAATAATCTATGCCTCCCCAAGAGGGTCAATTAATGCTTCCAACAAAAGGTTTGAAAATTCTATAGATTTGTAGTGTAGTAGACTGAAGACTGTATCCCAGAGAAATCCATGTCTGCATTCTCAGGATCAGTAAAGCATCCTGGGTTCAATTTCCGGTACAAAAATAAATAAATAAATAAATAAAAGTGTTCTAAAATTAAAAAAAATTAAATAAATAAACCAAAAGGAAAATAGATACTTCTGTTTTTTAAAACTGATAGGTAAAATTGCATGCATTTACCACATACAAGATGATGTTTTGAAATATAGTGCACAGTGGAGTGACAAAATCTAGCTTATGAGTGTATCTATTATCTCATATAGTTCTCATTTTGGTGATGAGAAAACTCTATATCCATTGTCTTAGCATTTTTTCAAGAATACAGTGTGATGTTAGCTATGGTCAAGATGCTTTGACTTCTTCCTCGTATCTAAATGAAGTTTTGCCTCCTTTGGCAATGTCTCCCCAACCCTTCGTTCCATGAATGCCTCCTACCCCAGGCCTGGTAACCGCAATTCCAGCAATCTACTCTCTACTTCTATAAGATCAACTTTTTGAGACTATACATATGAGATCACGCACTATTTATTTTTCCATGTCTGGTTTATTTTACTTAACATAATGTCTTCCTAGTTAAGTAATGTCTTCCACATTTATTCATGTTATGACAAATAAAAATGCCTCATTCTTTGCATGGCTAATGTGTGTGTGTGTGTGTGTGTGTGTGTGTGAGTGTGTGTGTGTGTGTATCACCTTTTCCATTGATGGACACTAAGGCTAACTTAAATTGGTAAATGTGAATAACATTGTAATATACATGGTATTGCAGATCTCCTTTTGACATATTGATTCTATTTCCTTTGGACACATACCTAGTAGTAACATTGCTAGATAATATGTGAATTCTATTTTTAATTTTAGGAGGAATATCCATATTGTTTTCCACAGTGGCTATGCTAGTTTGCATTCCCCAGCAGTGTGCAAGTGTTCTCTTTGTTCGCATCCTCTGCAATCTTGATTATCTTTGTTCCTTCAGATACTTCTAAACTCAGGAACCCTGCTCAATGTTGAAAACATATTTGTTATCTTAATATATTAGGATACCCCAAAGTTATACAAACCAAGAAGAAATAATTTAATTAATAAAATTTTATAAAGAGGCTAAAAAGAATTTATTTAAAATAAACTATGAATCGGAACTTAAAATTATTTAATACTTATTTTATTCTGCTATGCCCTGTAGTGTTTTTGTTTAAAGTGTAGTGTAATTTACACATAGCAAAATGACTAAATATTATGGGAACAACCAAAGGCATCTTTACAGGTACTTGCAATTTTGCATGCCTTTCTAGGTGCTATGACTTTCAAAATCTTCTTCTCTACCACTGTCCTTCATAATCCCATGTATTGGAAATTACAAAAATTCATTCTCAATTACTGGTGTCTGCTTTAAAAACTAAAATTTGTCAGGAGATTAGTCCATTTTGTGTATTAGAAAAGGAAAAACAAGATAAAAAATAATGTTTACCTTGGAGTAGGGAGAAAAGTATAATTACTGATTATATTATCTTTATTAGAGATGAATGGGTAAATCTGAATAAAAGTATAATATTACAAAGTTCATCAGCAACCAATAATCCCAGATCTATAGATGCCATTGTAGAAACATGTTTTCCAATTCCTGTCTTTCTAAAAATTTTCCTCTCCACCAGTGGGCTGCCGAGGAAAATCAATCAAATGAAAATTTCTACTTTTCAATGCAAAAATGATCCTTCTGAATACATATCTACACTGAGGATCACACTCAGCATTTTATCCACTGGGTCTCTATGGAGTTTTATTGTATATTTTATTTGAGTTCATATTCAAAGGTAAATTTATTACCATTTTTGGACAAAGTTTAATTTCTGATTCTATACATAAATAGATTCTGAATGTGGTATATAAGTAGGGACATTAGTCTTCTGATCATTCCTCTGTCATTGCAAGGGTTGAAATACAGATATATATTCTCTGTGGCCAAAATTTAAACAATTAAAAACTCTAATCAAGAGGGAGATTATTCATTGCTGGTGGGACTGCAAATTGGTGCAACCAATCTGGAAAGCAGTATGGAGATTCTTTAGAAAACTAGAAATGGAACCACCATTTGACCCAGCTATCCCACTCCTTGGTTCATACCCAAAGGACTTAGAACCAGTGTACTATAGTAATGCAGCCACATCAATGTTTATAGTAGCTCAATTCACAATAGCTAAACTGTAGAAAGCCTAGATGCCCTTAAATAGATGAATGGATAAAGAAACTGTACACAATGAAATATTAATCAGCATTAAAGAAAATAAAATTATGGCATTTGCAGGTAAATGTATAGAGTTGGAGAATATCATGCTAAGCGAAGCATATCTCAAAAAAACTAAAGACCAGACGTTCTCTCTGGTAAGTGGATGCTGATCCATAATGGGAGAGGGTGTTGGAAAAATGGGGAACTTTGGAAAGGGCAAAAGGGGGAGAGAGGGGAGAGGAAGGGGTATGGGGGCAGAAAACATGATGGAATGTGATGGACATTATTACCTTAGGTACATGTATGATGGCACATATGGCGCAACACTACATTGTGTAAAATCAGAGAAATCAAATGTTGTGTTGCAGTTGTGCACAATGAATCAAAATTCATTCTGCTGTCATATATTTTCCATAATTTAAATAAATAAATATATAAAGTAAAAAAAAAATACTTAAATCCAAAACAAAACAACAATAAAAAAGAGGGAGATTATTTACCTGTTACACGACATCTTTCAAAGTAATCTAAGCAAAATTTCTACAGTCTGCATGTTTCACAAGTATTAGCTAATAACAGTGCTATATTTCACCATTTAATAAGACTGCAAGGTGATTTTACACTTAAATAACAACAGGTAGTTTTCATTTCAATCTGTGCTTATATTTTCCATGTCTGGTTGGCTTGCAGAAATTCACAGATAAATTGAAAATTACATAGATTCCAACCAAGTGTTTCTGAACCATCACTCTCAAACAAACAAATAAAAGTTACCCATAAAACAAACACATAAAAACCTTATCTTGAATTTAGTGTCATTCCACCTGATTTGAGTTCAGGCTGAATCAAACAGTTGAATTAATTTTCTAGCTGAATAAACTTTAGGAACTATGACAGTTGTGAGGATGAGAGAAAGCTAAGGTATGAGTTCTTCTATGTTTTTTTGAGTGCCATGGGAAACGGTTCCAATTCTTGGTAGAGAAAATCAACCCACTTTAAATTTCAGTGTGATGAATTATGGTCTAAGATTTGGGAAGATTTTCCAAAAAGTCAGAAATGATAGCAGAATAGATAAAGTTTTGATAAATTTTATTCTCTGTATATTGGAGGCTTTAAGAAAAAAATGTTGAAGAAATATTTTCCAAGCAAGACCATTTTGTCCAGTGGTAACAGAGGGATGAATGAGCTAACTTTAGGGAGGTGTGCATTGTTCTGCTGGAAGGGAGCATTAGAAATGGGACAAGGGAGCTTGGTGAGACACGGTTTGGAGATGTGGATGAAAGTCATACCATGAAGAGTTTTTCATGCAACATAACAACTTTTGACTTGGTTGTATGCAACAAAGGAAACGCTCAAAGGTCTTAAGGCAAGGTGTGTTTGGTTGTGTCAACATTCTAGACACAGTGATGCTAATGAATCCAAGGTGAAGTCTGGTTGCAGGTTCATTGGTCAGTAATCAGAAGTCCATGTGTGGGTGTGTACCACACAATGTGGGAGACCTGAAGAGACAGTGAGACACTGCAAAAGTAGGGATGAGTTAAAACAGGAGACTTTGGGGTGGCATTAGAGGGAGACTTCTTAGATCACTTGGAAGTTTCTGACTTTCATAGGTCAATGCTGCCTTTTACCAAGTCACAAAATTAAAATGGGTAGGAAAAGATTCAGGAAGATTAAGGAAGAAAAATACTTTTAAAAATAGGACACTTTCTCATTTTTTTCTTCTACCTTTTCCAATTCTTGAATGCTGACATAATTTTAAAATGATTTATTATGCCACTACCACAAACACATTCAAGCGGTAACATTACATATATGAATACTGAAGTTTGATATTGTTATTTAAGTTGACTTGCTTCATCATTATTTCTATTTATTCCTTCAATATGTTAAGGTTTTTTCCTTCTGTATGAAATGAAACGTCATTTAAAATTGACTTGTCAGTTTAACGCTTGACCATTACTGATTTTTCACAAAAAGTATTCTTCAAAATATTTACCAAAGAAACACTGGTAGAATGTTAACTCAGACCCAAATCAAACAAACTTGGCCACTTAGTCAACTACTTTTGACACTAAGAAGTTACTTATGTTAAAACATGAAGCACATTGATTTAGTGACAATCCAATGAGATTGTTAGGCTGTATTTCAGCTTTGATTTATTAGTGGATAAAGTTTAGTGTGCTATATATTCATATTGATTTGTTAGTCTTTTCTGTACAAGAACGAAAGTTGAAGTTATCATATTTCTGGTTAGCTTTGTTATAGCTGGTAAGTTCCACCAGATGTTGCAGAAAAAAAAAATTCTGTAAAATTGTTTCTTCAGTAATTATGGATACAATTTAATACTGGCCACAGAAGCTTTTGTTGTACTCTACAGAAAACTAACCTCACTGATCTCTGCTACTTCCTGAGAGCTTCTTGACGTTGTTGAGTGTCCTGAGATACAGAGCTCTAGAACAGGGTCAACAAATATTTTCCAAAAAGAGCTGGATAGTAAATATATTCAGATTTGCAAGGCAAATGAATTACAGCTATTCAAACACTACCTTTGCAAGTCGTGCAAAAGCAGCCAGACACAGAACACAAGCAAATTGGAGTGCAGATGATCCCATCACACTTTGCTGATATGATAGGCGGAGGGCTGGATCTGGCTCCCATATTTTCCAGTGTTTGCCCTAGAACCAAGTCAATAATGTGTGAGGATGAAAAATATCACTCAGGGCTCTGACCTGAGTTACAGGAATTGCTTCCTTGTGCGTCATCAGCTAGTACAAGCATCTTCCTTCCTATGAAACCGGAGTGAATGTGGCAGAGGTAGCTTTTAATGATTTCCACCAGCCAGACCTTTCAAATCAGTTGCAGTAGCGAGAGTCATCTGAGTTGTGTCACTGGGTCTATGTTGTCTATTTCTATGGCTATGAATACCTGAAATGTCACCTTAAAGGAGGAAAGGTTGACTTTGGCTCATGGTTTCAGAATTTTCTCTCTATGATCACATGGCCTCACCCATTCTGGATCTGTGATAAGGCAGAGCATCATGGTGGCCAAGGCTCTGCTTCACACAGACATTTAAGTAATGTTTCTCCAGGGTAAGTCTTTTATCATCGCCAAATGCCTCTCTTTGTCCCTAATAGTTTATTTTGCTCTCAAGTCTAATTTTTCTGGTATGAATATAGCCACTTCTGCTTTTTATAATATTTGCCATCAAATATATGCACATATATAAACCTGGAGATTTCAGTCTTAATGAAGTATGTGCTTTTCATTTAAGAACCAGTTTTGTGTGGGCAGGGGTTCCCCTCCATCTTGCAGTTTATTGACAAAAGCAGATGACCTTCACAGTGGCTGTAGGAGGAGATGGAGTTAAGAAATTCCAAGGGTTGTTATTATGGGAAAGGCTTGGGAATTGCTTATATCCCTTGGTCTTCATGACATTGACTTATTTTTGATCATATGACCCCAAAGCAAGTGTAGAGATTTACATGGCGATTTTCTTGAGATACTATTTAATAAAGTCTTCTTGTACATAGGAATATTTTTGCTTTGATGAAAACAGAAAAAAAAGCCTCACCTCTCTAAACTGCACTGTTCTGCGAGGTTTTATAAACACTGTCTTTCAGGGGAGTGCCAATTTAATATGCTGATGAAACTTAACCAAGTTAATTAGCATTGTGTTAAACTCCTTCAGAAAACCTAGCACCATGCTGTTCCTAAGCCAGTATGAAGTTTCCTTTTAGAGACAATTGTATCAGAATCCTTCACTAAAATGTGGAAACTGATTCAGCAGAAAAAAATATCTGCTATCAATGGCACTGCTGGCTACACGGTGACCTTTTTTGGTCAGTTCCCAAGAAATTAACGAACAGATTTGATTCTGCTTAGCTTGGAGAACTGATAAAAATCTTACTCCAAGGTAATGTGAAGGAAGACATAACCTTTCATTTTCTATTCTTTTAAGAATAATTAAAAGACTTAATTAAAAACCCCAGCAACTCAAAGTTCCTTTTCACTCTAAACTATAATAATGCTGATTTATCAGATAAGCTCAACTCTCTACACCCTAGGCTGCAATAATCTTTCTTCTGGATTCTGACTTTGTGAAAGAGTGAATATATTTTTTTTAATGGTAAAATGGACTTTTTGTTCTTTTAACATGCATGGTCATTTCTAATTATCAATAAAGCTGTCCCTTCCCCTTACATGAGATTAGCACGTTCTGCCACAATACATATGGGGAATAAAAGCTGAAATATTTAATTTTCCAGAATAAAAATGCATTTAGCCATAGCATTTTAAAATTATTTTAATTGCTTACAATAAATAAATAGTTGAGAGTAGTATAACCTGGAAAAGAAGTGTCAAAGAAAGATACAATAAAGTGTAAAATATTTTTAAATTAATTTTAAAAATCTGCTCTAATTAGTTATACATGACAGTAGAATGCACTATGATACATCATACATAAAAGGAGTATGATTTCTCATTCTTTTGGTTGTGCATGATGTAGAATCCAACCGATTGTGTTATCATATATGCACATAGGGTAATAATGTCTGATTCATTCTATTATCCTTCCTACACCCATACCCTCCCCTACCTTCACTCCCCTCAATCTAATGTAAAGTAACTCTATTCTATAAAGAACTCAAAAAAACCTAACACTCAAAAAAAAAAAAATAACAATCAATGAATGGGCCAAGGAACTGAACAGACACTTCTCAGAAGAAGTTATACAATCGATCAACACATATATGAAAAAAATGTTCAACATCTCTAGCAATTAGAGAAATATAAATCAAAACTACTTTAAGATTTCACCTCACTCCAGTCAGAATAACAATTATCAAAAATACAAGCAACAGTAAGTGTTGGCGAGGCTGTGGGGAAAAATGATAGACTCATACATTGCTGGTGGGACTATAAATTGGTGCAACCAATCTGGAAAGCAGTATGGAGATTCCTCAGAAAACTTGGAATGCAACCACCATTTGGCTCAACTATCCCACTCCTTGGTCTATACCCCAAGGACTTGGGTATATCACAGTGAAGCATCCACGTCAATGTTTATACCAGCTCAAGGTGTAAAATTTTAATTGATATTTGAGAAATGAGTGGGGGAGCATTCAGTGATTAAGAATGGAGGGCAGGATTCCAGAATAAAGTCATCAAGATGCACATTGTGTATAATCCTGTGTTGTTGAAATATGGGGAATATTATGGATACAAATCTAGAAAATTGGTGTCCTAGAATTAAATTCTTATATAATTAAAACTGATTTAGATCCGTTCCTAGTGAACAATTCTATGTATACAATCTAAAAATTCAATTAAAAGTCAGGTTGCCAGCCATGAATGAGACCCTCAGGCATTTCTGCCCTCTATTGTGGCACAGTGACTTCTGTAGCAGTAGTTATTTACTGTGACGATATTTGGTATCTGTTTTTATGATTGTTTCTCCATTGAATGTCAGACGTCTTTTTAATTTATTCATATCAGACCTTAGCATGGTAAGGAAATACACCAGCATGGGAAAGCCATGTTGGAGAGTCGTGTCTAAGCTGGTATTGTGAGCAAATCATATGCAATCCCTTCAAATCAGCAGCCCATGGTGCGAAGCAGCCCTGCACCTCTTTCTCAACATGCCTGTATCAACAGGGTCATTGCTAAAGAGTTGACACATATTTTGAAGTGATTTAGCCCCTCAAGGGGTATAAAAGTTTCAGATGACTCAAATTTCTTGTTCTAAATGTAAGCAAAGAGTGGGGAACACTTTTCAAAGGTCAGTGTGACAGACTTGCGTACAGCATTCATCTGTTTATCCATTTACTCATCCATCCGTCCATTCATTTATTCATCCTCCCCCACATGCATCACACACGTTCAAAACATTATATCAGGCACAAAGGCAGTCACCATAAGATCCTGCCTTCAAGAGGCTGATAGTCTGTTAGAGAGAAATGTAACCAAACAGAAAAGGTCTAATGAAAAGAAAAAGAAAGGTGTTGGAGAAAATGCAGAATTAATGTAATTTAAATTTCTTTTGACTTGAGGCTATGTTTTCAAATTAACAAATATGATACAATGTATACCAAGAAACAAATTGTAATACTTTCTCCTTGTCAGCGGAACCATGAATCATTTTAATTGTTCTGATACTAAGAATGGCTTTATAGATCTGAGGGATGCAAGATTGAAGTATAACATGGTTGGTTAGCTTCTGTGGGAAATTGATCTGCTGAACTAATCCAAAATGTCAGGGAGCTGAGGTAATCACAGGGTGTTTTGTTTTTTTTTCCTCCCCCTGTGTGTTTAATATTAATGAACATTGCTTTTGTGTGGAAAAAAATCCAAGCCATGCATTGTGCCTGTGGGAGAATTTACATTCTAAAATATATAGTCATTAATTCCTGGATTCCCAGATTTTAGAATTTGTATCATCTATTGGATTTGATAACGAGATGGCTTCTTAAAACTTTAGAAACCCAAAAAAAGACAACACAAACAGATTTATTTTTTAGTTGACTACAGCAAATAGTATTTCTGTGCTACAGATGAAAATATTTTGGTGTTATTTCTAGAGTACACCTATACTTCTTTTAAAATCTCAAATGAAAAATTAAAATGCGTAAATATTTCAAAGTGACAGCTATTTGATAGACAATATGATTGCAACTACACACAATATCTTTTAAGTGATTACAAAAATCTTCAAGAAAAATATGATTTTGTCCATATTTTAAAGATGAAAGATCTCTAAAGGAAATGGCAGTGACCTGCTTTGAACTTGGTCACATCTGAGCTCTTAACCATTATGCTGTTCTGCTGCCTTCTGCCTCACATTTACTTCATCATTAGTACACATTCCTAAAATCATGGGCTAACAATTGAACACCACTGAGAATGAAAACATGTCCTTGCCCCATCCTTACTGTTATGCACTTCTTCAAAACATGTACAAACGGCCTCATCAAAGGAACAAAAAAACAGTAGAGTCAAAAGAAGAACAGAAAGAAATCATAAAGACTTCTTATTACTGCAAATGCACAAGAGAAAATAATAAATATCTCTCATGCAATCATGCAAATGAGCTTGCTTCCACAAGAATCCGTGTTCATCTTTCTGATAGTTCCTTGGGGTAAATACATATTCCAACTCATTGCTTTGATGCCATTCGTGTGATGCCTAGGCATGACCTCTTATTTTCAGTGGTGGTTTACTCTGGATAGATTCATGGCACCCACTGTTAGAAGAAGGTACATTTCAAAGACATGGAGATGGGAGTAGGAGGGTGGGTAGGTTATTGCCAAGAATGAGAAAAGTTCCCTGTAAGAGAGAGAGCTGCTCAATTCCCTTTCTTTATCTGTTTGTTTTTTGTTGTTCCTCTCTCTCAGCAGATTCACCAATATTTCTAAATATGTGCACTCTGAAGCTGTAATAGACACAAATGGATTTAGTCTTTTTTCTTAGAGATTTGCTGATGAGATATTTAATGACAATTTTTCTTATAGGATTTTAAACTTTTATTAAGGAAGAAAGTGATTTTGAATTAATAAAAGACTTAAAATACATTCATTTACTTTTGCATTCAGATCATTCTATTATTTTATGTTTTCACGACAATGGTAAAGATAATCTCCTTTTGAAATAAATTATCAGAATTAAACTCATAGTTCAGTTTTGTTTTCTAAATATTGTAAAAATTGCATACAGCTGTTTGGATACAGAGTCTGTCTATATTATGCAAATATTGGTTTTATATATATTAACTAAAAAGTTTATTCCTTACAATAGTCTTTTCTACATCACACAGTTAGTAAGACTCATTTTAATGCTATTTTAGAATTAATTGGGAAAACAAATAATAGCAATATCTGCATTCAGACAGCAAATCAAATTAGGATTTGGGTGATTTCTGCCAAAGAGCATTAGAATTATTTGATCTTTAAGATTTTTTAAAGTTTGTTAGAAAAAAAAATACTGACTTAATTAGAGACACTCTGTCCTTTTGACATACTTCAAAGGACTTTAATTAATATTGCTATAATTCGCCAGCATGTAAATTGACATTTGCAGAATGGCTAGCACAGATTTAATAAGATTACAGTTACCCTTTGATTATAAGGATAATTTTCCTCTTGATCTAGGCAAAACAGTGATTATTATAGAAATTGTCTGTTACAGAAATTGCACACAAAGAACATGCTGGTATGAAGAAAAATTTTAAATTAATTCAGTGCTTACTAGCACAGTGACAATTAAGAATATCAATTAATGATTCTAATTAATGATCCATCAATGAAAACTCACCCAAAAGTGGTTGTGTTTTTCATGATATTCAAATTATAGGAATGTGAAAATTATTTGACAGAGCAGTTATCTTGTAAGTTTTCCTCATATGTTTTATTTTTTTGTTTTGAAATTTTGTGTAACACAAACTATTTTAAACCATTTGTGGGCTTAAATTTTTTAATTTACTCTTTTTACTTATACTTGATAATATAATATATGTTGACACATTTATACCAACATGGAATACATCTTATTCTAATTAGGATCCCAGTCTTGTGGTTGTCTATGATGTGGCGATTCACTGTGGAATATTCATTTTATGTACATAGGTGAGTTAAGTCAGATTCACTCACTGTTGAAAGTAAGCTGTGTATTGTTGCGTATCCATTTAAGAAATTAAATTCAAGGTAAAATACAAAATCTCGCAGAAGTGAATATTTTTAAAGACATTTAAGAATTCATTATCAAGACTTTTTCAAACCACTTTATGAGGTTTGATTGGCATATAAAAACTGTGCATATTTAACATTTACAACGTTTTGAGTTTGGAAATGAGGGCACAGTCATAAAGCCCTCAGCAAATCTTATGCCATCAACATAGACATTACCTATGAAGAATCACCGGCCCTTCCTTCCTGTGCCGCTGTCTTACTCCTGGCTTCACATCTGCTTTTCCAGGTATGAGATAATGTGGGCTGCTCTTCAGGTATCCCAGTCATGGCATGGATATTCTTAGTATCTTTTTTTTTAAATTTTTTATTGTTGGTTATTCAAAACATTACATAGTTCTTGATATATCATATTTCACCCTTTGATTCAAGTGGGTTATGAGCTCCCATTTTTACCCCATATACAGATTGCAGAATCACATCAGTTACACATCCATTGATTTACATATTGCCATACTAGTGTCTGTTGTGTTCTGCTGCCTTTCCTATCCTCTACTATCCCCCCTCCCCTCCCCTCCCCTCTTCTCTCTCTGCCCCCTCTACTGTCATTCATTTGTCCCCCTTGTATTATTTTTCCCTTTCCCCTCACTTCCTCTTGTATCTACTTTTGTATAACCCTGAGGGTCTCCTTCCATTTCCATGCAATTTCCCTTTTCTCTCCCTTTCCCTCCCACCTCTCATCCCTGTTAAATGTTAATCTTCTTCTCCTGCTCTTCATCCCTACTCTGATCTTAGTTACTCTCCTTATATCAAAGAAGACATTTGGCATTTGTTTTTTAGGGATTGGCTAGATTCACTTAGCATAATCTGCTCTAATGCCATCCATTTCCCTGCAAATTCTATGATTTTGTCATTTTTTAATTCAGAGTAATACTCCATTGTGTATAAATGCCACATTTTTTTTATCCATTCGTCTATTGAAGGGCATTTAGGTTGGTT
>NW_025999991.1:2559276-2571186 GCF_001458135.2 Marmota marmota marmota | reverse complement strand
GCGGGGGGGGCGGCTCTGCCTCTCAGCAGGCCGCTGCTCCTGTTCTGCCGGTGGGTCGCAGGCCCGCCTACCTTGCTGGTGTGGTTGGCAGCTCTGCCCCTCCGCGCGCCACTGGGCCTTTTCCGTTGGTGGTCACAGTTCCGCCTACCTGGCAGGCGCGGTGGGGGGGGGCGGCTCTGCCTCTCAGCAGGCCGCTGTGCCTGTTCTGCCGGTCTTAGTATCTTAATAAATCATAAAAGTACCTAAAATACAACAAGTGTCTAATAAAAAATACTTATGTAAAATATTTCCCAGTGGCCATCCCTATCCCTTTTCTATCTAATAATAACAGTAAACATTCTCAGTATTTTTAACATTCTTTAAAACAATTAACTTGGTATTAAAGATTGATAGGAAGAAGCATCTTGGTCATTTATTCCTCTTACATAATTGGAAAAAAATTAAATCTAAAAGAGAAAGACAAGTTGAATGACTATGAAATAAACACACTTATATTTGCACCGTCTTAGACAATAGCCAGTATGCTTTAGTGAGAGATAAGAACCACTTGTGCTGTCCATAGAGTAGCTGAGACTCAGAGGTTCCTTAGCCTGGGATTTTCTGGGTCTGCCATGGCAAAGTGGTCAGACCTGCCCAGTTGCTGCAGGCATGTAGACTCCTTGACTTTCTTCCTGTTATCTACCCTATGAACTTCTCAGTCTTCTTAATTTTAATAATGTCAAGATAATAAAATATTGGTATAAATTGTTATCTTATTAAAGCCCAAATATAAACTGATGCCTTCTTACATTCTCATTTACAATGATTGAGAAAAACAAAACAAAACAAAACCTCTCTTAGTTTGTGCCTGGAGGATCATTCTGTAGGTGACCAGCTTGAAACATGTTTACATCAGCATGTTCTTAGGGCAAAATTTCTTACAGAAGTTTTATAGCATGAGTACTGTGCGAATGCAAGGATGTCATTTATCTTCTTGAGCGTTTTTCTGGTTATAGTAGTTCACCTGGGTGTATATCATATTTCCTCTTCTGTACCTTTTTAGAACAAGATATTGTATATATACATATCAGTCTCTATGAAGTTTGAAGAAAGGTAACAAATTAAGCCACAATCTTGTGAGATTTTATTTGTTGGATTTGGATTGGGTTTGCTTTACTTTGCTCTTAGCATGCTCAGACACTTCAGCAAAGAGCCATTTGGTTGCAGAACAATGATGGAGTGGTGCTGAATGGCCAGGGTTGATATCCCTAGCTTAACAGAGAGGAGATCCCTATAGCTCTTACGATTAATGGGCACAAAGGTAACCTCATGTAAGTCAGTGAAATATAGTAGAATTCATGAGATTTCTTAGATTAAGAACACATTCATTTTATTAAGTACTTGATTCAGACACCATCTTTTTTATTTTTAGTGCATTGTCATTATGCATAATAGTGGGGTTTATTTTGACATATTCATAAATGCATATAATGCACTTTTCTCCCTTCTGTCCCCAGGATTATCCTGTTTTTTTCTCCTGCTTCCTCACCCGCTTTCTCTACTTTGTCTTCCTTCTATTTATTTATTTATTTGTTTTTAATTGGTACGTTGTAGTTATATATAAAATTCAGAAGCATTGTGATAAATTCATATGTACACACAGCATAATTTCAACTTTACTCCCTAGTTCTTCCCCTTGGCCTCCCCGCCTCCCTCACCCCTCATCCCCTGCTTCAACCTTTGACACTACTGCTCTCCTTGCTGCTTTTGTGAGACATGCTTTTTTTTTTCATTTCTTTTATTTCTCTAGCTCCATACTGCAATCCCAAATCAGTGTGTAATTAGTTCTGGGTCTGCCCTGAATCCCATTTCATATCTCAGAAAAAAAGGAGTATGCACACATGCAAAAACATATGTATCAATATATATATAAATGTGTATATATATTTAATTTTATGAACTTTGCATTTATCAATGCAACATCTGCAGTGCCTCCCATTGGAGGCATACAGGTAAGGAAATTCTCAATAAAGGGACTGAACGGGGATGATATAAACCAGGTCAACTTGCTTTACTGATCTTTTCTAAAAATCAGTTTCAAAAGGTCATCTTAGAAAAGTTTTATACCATCAGTTTCTGAAACTTACTAAACTTAAATCCATTCTAACTAGCTTCTCTTTCTTTTCCTCTGGAAGAAACCTCATAATCTTAGACTATCAGAGTAATGTGTTATTATCAGTTTCTCTGAAACAGCACAATTATCCTTATGAAACAAAAATGTTGAAGTTATATTTAAAAGATATTCCAAATACTCTGAGATTAACAGGAAACCCATCAGTATATTCTGGAGCCATTTCTTTGCTCACTAATTTATTCTTCCTTTCTTACTTGTCCATCATCAGGTGAATAACTTGGCATCATAGGTACTTAACTGCTGATGAGTCACTCTATCTAAACGCTCCGGTACCCTTTATTAGTTGTAGTGTTTAACACAGGGTTCTGTAGAAACCACAAAATAAATAACCTCAGAAGGTGCTTTTGTCCTGAACAACTCACTTATTACCTTTAAACTGTTCTTTCCTAATGGTGACAGCCAATTTCCCTTTTCTGGTATTGTCTTTCTATTAAAAAAAGAGATGATTTTGTATTTTTGATCTTCACCTTCCTCTTAAAACTCTCTTTTCTCCTGGTTTCCTTGATTCCTCCCATCTTTGATCTGGTCACTACTTCTCATTCTCCTTCAGAACCACGCCCCACCTCACACTCCTTTAAATACTAAAATTTTAGAAACTGTCTTCAAAACCTGAATTCATATCAGAATTATCTGAAAATAATGTTCAAGGATAAACTTTTAGGCCCTTGCCTTGGAAATTCATATTTGATACATTTAGGTTTCAGTCTAAAGTAGTTGGCTGGGGTTGTCATAACAAAGAACCATAGACTGCAGGTTGAATGACAGAAATGTATTTTCTCACCCCCAAGGAAGACAGAAGCTCTAGGTCAAGGTGCCCCCAGGGTTGGTTCCCTCTGAGGGCTGTGAGGGAAGGACCTATTGGGAACTCAGACCTCACCCCTCCCGCAGGCAGGTCAAGGAGCTGCACAGAGATCTGCCTCAATCCCTAGAGAGAGGCTTTAACCTTGATGGCCCCAAGACTTCAGTTACATCTGAGA
The DNA here is from genome assembly GCF_001458135.2 of Marmota marmota marmota. Taxonomy (NCBI): domain Eukaryota; kingdom Metazoa; phylum Chordata; class Mammalia; order Rodentia; family Sciuridae; genus Marmota; species Marmota marmota. Next base: position 2,568,036 of record NW_025999991.1, on the reverse strand, counting down.
TGTACAATGTTACTATGCAAATTATCAGACAAGCTGAAATGCTTCTAACTGGTACCTTTGCACCCTCTGTCTTTCCCCTTCTCACCATGATTAAGATGATGATGACTTTAAAATCACCTTGAAATCACTCATTGGAAAAATAAAGACAACACTTATGGTGTTGAAGCTGCTCGAACTTATAATTAGGTTTTGGTGTAATTTTACTTTTAGCTATCCTTGCAGGCTTTGGGCAAATGATAAAAAGAGGGGTGGGAGAGAGAGGGGGGCGAATGAATTTGTAACCCATTGTAACCCATTATTATCATTTTTGTTAGACTATGAAACACTTCTTAATTCCCCTTTGACTTTCATTGTGTGTGAGTTATATTCAGAACATGGAATCCAGAATGGCTATATTCTGGAACATGGAATCTAGACGTAAAGTGAGATGAATTTTATTCTGCTAAGATGTTCACACATGGACCTGAGATTAATGATTTCTGCTGCTTTTTTTTTCAATATTGACAACAGTCTCCGAGGATAGATATTATGCCATTGTTTACAGATTCTAAAAAAAACAAGGGTGGGAAAGAGCCACCATTTCCTCAAGGAGGAGTCTTGAGGTTTGAACTGGGTGAGTTCACAAGGAGTTTTTTGGTGCCTTGGTTTAGAAGCCCTAATGCATCAGGTCCTAATAACTTGCCTGATGCAGCCTTGTTGAAAACTTCTGCTCTGTTTCAGTGAGACAAGGAAATCATTAAATGAATGCTTTATTATACAAAAGTGAATATTCTTATTACTCATTCATCTCTGCTACTGTGATGTTCCTAAGAGAGTTCCTGAATTTCATAAGCTCAGGGACACATGAGGGGGGCCTGTGTGCATCTAAGAATCAGAGATGCCAAGCCATTCCGTTATAATTGCAGCAATTAATAACCTGAAACTTGGCTTTCAACTCAAATGTAGCTGTTTATCTTTCTTAGTAACTTTCAAGATCCACTTGGATTAGCTTTGTAGTTTTTTTTAGTAAAGCTTAGAAATAATATATACCCTTCATGGAGATCTTGTTGACTGCCCAGGGAAGGAAAAAGTCATAACAGTTGATTGCAAGATGGATTCAGATGTTCATTTAAATATTCATGAAGACCATAAAAGAGTTATGTCCATTGCTTTTCTACACTTAATTATCCTTCTAGGCTTTGGTTAACTATCAAACAAAAGACATCATTGTATGTTTTAAAATTATTTTCTTTCTTATACTACATGTGCAATTGCCTTTCTGTATTTCACTTTGGATTGAATATGTTGGTGAAAGCTGGAAATTTTTCTTGCAATATAGCCACAGGTATATGTTCACTAAGTTTGTTGTGTATCTGAAAAAAGAAGGGATAAGTAATGCATGTAATGGTCGAAAATTGTTAGAAGGAACTAAAGAAGAAAACATCACTTAAAATATCCTTTGAAAAGTGAGAAACGTTTTCCCTTTGTCATGTGTAGCGCAAAGCTTGGCGTGATCTTGGTATCAACATCACTCATGTACTTTACTGAGTAGATGGTGAAACTAATGCTTAGGAAGACTGACTAATCACAGAAGATAGAATGGGTGCTCCTGAGTGGCCCTGGATGGTCCTGAGCACCCTGACAAGGGTCACGCTCTTAGTGGGCTCTAGGTTGATTCTGGAGTATTTCTTCAAATGCCACAGTGAATGTGGAGAAAATTAACACAGGCCTGAGACTAAGGTCTGCAGCCACCTTTAGTGGTAACTGCACACCATGTTGTGCACGTCACATCGAGGCTGTGTCACTCGTCCTCCTAGAATTGCTTAAAAGTGATGAACACTTTTCCAGCAATGCTTTTCTCACATGATCTTGTCACTGTTCCTTTTCTAGCACTTTCCTCAGACACTGGGTAAGCTTAGAATCCTCCTGAGAGCCTTCACGTTTTAGAAAACTATGGGGAAAGTTTTCTTCTTGAAACACTTCTTCTTGAAATGTTTGCATGGCACTCTCATGGCCATCACAGCCTGCTATATGTTCATAATACAAGGAAAAAATCCTAGCCCAGAACTTTCTACTGAAAATCTAACCTGTAACTCTGTGTTTGAGAATGTCTCAAAACCTTCAAAAACTTCCTCCAAAAGAACTCAAATCATCATTGACCAGTGATACACTCAGACCAATGTTTATAGATGCACAATTTACAATAGCCAAGTTATGGAACAAGCACAGATGTCCATCAATGGATAAATGAAGATATATATGTTTTCCTCAGCCATTAATAAGAATAAAATCATGACATTTGCTGGTAAATGGATAGAACTAAAGAACATTATGCTAAGTGAAATAAACAAGATTTAGTAAGTCAAGGGTTGAATGTTTTTTTCTCATATGTGGATGCATAGGTTAAAAAACAATTTTTTTTAAATGTAAGGAAGACCAATAAAGTGAGGGACAGTGATCAGTGGGAGGGAGGAGGGGAGGACATGAGGAAGTGCCCGGGGATGAAATCTTACAAATTATGCTGTGCCTATATATGAATGAACCCACTGAATCTCACTTTTATATATAATCAAAATACACAAAATAGAATAGTAATGAAGAGAGAAACCAGCAGAACACAGCAAGCAGATCAGGGAGGAGGAGGAGAGGGAACAGGATGGTAAAGGGAATTAAGACTGATCAAATTCTACTGTGTTCATGTACAAATATGAATAATGAATTCAACCATGATGTGTAATTATAATGCACCAATTAAAGTCTATCTTCCTCCCCTTCTCATACTTCCACAGATCCTCTATCCATCCCCATCCACTTCTGTTTGTAGGTACGTCTCCTCCTAGCCTGCTACTCAGAATTGCCCAAAACGAAAAAAGGAAATCTTGCATTTTTTTTACTTTTTCTTTTCTGCATATCCAAATAGTCACCAAACTTACCAGATGCAGCCTGTAAGTTACACAGTTTTTAAAATTTATCATTCCCATGTCAGCCAATGTTTTGAATACCACATAAGAGGTACTGGAGTAGGCCCCAAATCAAACCATTGTGAACAAGGACAACAAGATCCTCCTCTCATAGACTATGCATTATAGTTAGAGAAGCAAAAAAGTGGGTATGCTAATACAGTAATTCTGCAATATAGTGCTATGTGGGAAGTAAATTGCACGCTATGAGAAAGAATAGTAACAATGAAGTTATTTGAACATATTGGTTAGCAAAGAACTTTCTTGAACTTAGAATTGAAGAATGAAAATAATCTAACAACAACCAAAAAGACTTTGAAAAAGGTCTGGCTGCAATATATATTGTAAAGTTCATTGTTTGCTTGTTGCAAACTTTAATTTCCTTAGCCTCCTTGCAATGACCCCTGTGGTCTTGCATGGACTGGCCTCTGCTAACAATGGTTGTGTCCATTACTGTTTAGAATATAAAAGTGCAATTGAGAAAGGGAGGGAGAAGTTTGGTAATTGTAGGACTTACATTGGAGAGAGCTAGAAATAAACTAAGGATAAGAAGTCAAGAAAAATGTCAAACAGTGATAAGCGCTACAAAGACTCAGTGGAGTCACTGGGAGGTGAAGGGAAATCCTTTGGGAAGTGACATTTAAAAGTGAGATTTAAATGACAAGAAAGGGTCACTTTTGAAATGAGTGAGGAAAATGTCATTCAGAGTGAAATTCTGAAGTGAAGGCATTTAAGGCCATCAAAAATTCAGTGTGTTTGTTTCACAGAAAGAAGCAGTTTTCTGGGGTGTGGGGGAGGGCAGGGGAGAGGTGGAAGAGGAGCTTCACAGCTCAGCAGGAGGAGGGGAGAAAGGGCTAGAATTGGCCTTAAGGATCAGCAAGCTGGTAATATATGCATAGAACACACCATAGAAATGATGATGTGCATGTAACTTCATCAGTCTGACTCATTCTCAATGACATAAAGGAGTACATCACCTTTTGTTCATTTTTTAGAGAAATGTATTGTTCTATATGCAATCTAATCATGTTAATATGAGAATAACTTGTCAGGGTGCAATTTTTTAAATCATATGTTATCACTTATTTAGTAAGCATATAGCTTCTCTTATTGGACTATATTTTGGGATTTCCATAAAACATTATGGAATTTTCCTCTCCTTACGCAATAGAAATGCAGTTATGGTGAAACAGGGTGACATTTTGCAATTTCATTGGCGATTTGATATTTGGATTTGTTAACCTCATTAAAAATGCTGCTATTGTGGCAGCAAAAGTAGACACCAAGTGAGTTATTGCATAACTGTATCTTCAGAGGAGCATATGCTGGCTCATTTAGGAGAAGTGGAAACGTTCAACAGTACCAAATGCATTCTCCACAGGGAGACTGCTGTTTACATCCTATGAAACGGATTCATATTCAAACAAGTGGAAGTGAGTCATCTCAAAAAATATTACAGAAATTAAGATAAACTTGGACATCCTGTATAAGCCTAAATATTTCAAGCTACATTTTGCTTTTTTACTTCAAAAATATTTTTGAAGATAAAATGTGCAAAAGCAAAGAGCTGTTAAACATAGTTCTCAAGTGTTATGGGGTTAAACATTGGCTCTTATTTATCTTTCACTTCTTAGAACTTACCAAAATCTGAAGACAACTTTTTTCTCTAAATTGCAGGAGTCATAAAATGGCACAAACACACACAGCAGGAAGTTCTCTTTCTTTATATAAATATGCACAGAGAGGCAGAAGTATCTGCAAATCTCTGAGTAGTTCTCTCCGTTTAGAGATATGTGAGAAATAAGACTTGAAGTCAAAATTAATGCAGAATATGCCTTTTATTATTTGGAGTTTACAAAGAAATTAAAATATTTTCCAGGTATAAATCATAAGCAATGAGGTCACTATGACTACATAAGTTATTGTGCCCACATATTTGGGGACTTTAGATCTAGTAAGATGAGTAAGAGTACATAATTGGATTCATACTGGGAACTTGCCTTGTCTATTTGTTCTGCAAGCAAACAAGTCTAGAAAATCTCCAGGAAAGACTTAAAATGATAAATAAAAGTATTGAAGTAATTATCATAATGATGGTCTTATCATCTTTATCCAATGTTTTTCAATGTTTGTTGTAGGTCTAAGATTATATCTAAGAATTTTAATATTTCTCAAAGTCTTATCAGGAAAAAAATTGTCTGACATTTTAAATAAAAATTTAATAGGGATTGGCTAATATTTGATATTTGAAAAGAATGTAAAGACAAAGCAAAGATGATGCTAAATTTATAATTTCATGAAAAGGAAAAGGGACCATTGTGGACCATTAATTTTGAGAAAAATTATTAAATTCTCAATTGGCAGGCAGAGAATTAAGAATGTTACCTCCATGAGAGGACAAGATGGTAAAAATAGAATCATAAGTCATCTGGCATGAATGTTTATTGAAGTACTGAGACAAGAATTCTCTGAAAACGAAAGCATAATGCAGGAGGTGATACATACAGAGACCCTAATAGGTTGGTGAAAGAAAATGGGAAAATCTTCAAAGTATGAAGAAATAAATTTCAAAGAAAAGCAAGAGAATATTGGGTCATGGAAGCCACATCAAAATATATTTGGGAAACTAGAATTAAATCACATTCTGTTCTTGTTTGTTGATTTTTTTTAAATCATGAAAGGTATTGAATTTTATAAATTTCTTTTGCTATGGTTATTGAAGTGATCCTGTGTTTTTAATTCCATACTTCATATTAGTAAGGTGTATTCAACTGACTGATTTTCATATGTGGAAACGACCTTCCATTCCTGGGTCAAAGCTTCTTGTTCATGCATGTCATCTTTTCTCTCCATACTTGGATTCAGAATGCAAGTATTTGTTGAGAGTCGACAGGATATGCAGAAGGAATATTGGTCTGCAGTTTCCTTTCCTTTAATGTCTTTGATTTTGATATCAGAGTAACAGACGACCTAGAGAGTGAGCTGGATGGAGAACATTCCTTCTCCCAGTTCTTGGAAGAGTTTATTGGATCAGTTCATTTTATCCAGGTCATCTATTTTTTTTTCTGGCATAAAATATCCATAGCATTATCTTATATTCCTTTGTGTTTTTTTTTTTTTTGTGTGTGGGGGAGGTACCAGGGGATTGAACTCAGGAACACTCAACCAGTGAGCCACATCCCAGCCCTATTTTATATTTTATTTAGAGGCAGAGTCTCACTGAGCTGCTTACTGCCTCACTTTTGCTGAGGCTGGCTTTGAACTCACAATCCTCCTGCCTCAGCCTCCCAAGCTGCTGGAATTACAGGTGTGCACTGCCACGCCCGACCTTATATTCCTTTTCACTTCTGTAAAGTTAGTGGCAATGACACCTCCTTTATTCCTTCTTTTAGCAGTTAATCTTTCTTTTTCTCTTTCTTTTAATTTCTCATTTTTGGCCAGGCAGAGTTTTTAAGTGAATAAAATGGACTGATAAGAAGAATGCACAGTGATATAAACACTGTGGAAAACTGGCATATTCCAATAAGGTAAACTCACTACTGCCTAAAGACACAGTCTTCCTCCAAGATCTGTATGGAAAAGAACTTTGAAAATGAGCCCAAAATGACTTCTACATGAATGTGCACAACACTTTGATTCATAATATTGAAAACTATCATCAGCCAAGTGAATGACAATAAGATAACACTTTCAAATACAGCACATTCATATGATACATTCTTATATAGCAAGACTAAGTAATGAATTACTGACATCTTCTAAATTAAAAAATAATACATTGAGTGACAAAAATCAGTCTTGGTGTATAGTTTGTATAAAATTCTTTATATATGAGGCTCAAGAATATGCAAAATCAAATTTATAGTCATGGAAATAGTAGTTATTATATATGAGGTGAGGATTGACAGGGTCACGGCAGTAGAAGACATTCTGGTATAATGGAAGCATTTCATATTTTATTGGAGTAGCAGTTTCATTAATATGCACATTTGCTGAAATTCATCAACATACATTTAAGATAACACATTTCACCATAATGAAATGTTACTTCATTAGTATTGAATTTATTATATTTCCCTGTATGCAGCCATATTTTAGTACAATATGTCTATTCCCTCAAAAAAAAAAAAAAAACACCTACAGCATTATTTTGCAGGCTATCATTATGTGATTGATAGCATAAAGCATTTATTCCCCTCAGTATGCTTTATTGTTCATTACTTTTATGAGATTCATTATGAACTGTGTACCTATAGTTAACTCATGTATGAATTCCTTTGTATTTTTGAACTAAAATATGTTTTCTTCTGTTGATAGATATTTTGTTCTTTCTAATTTTTTTTTTATTAAGGAAAATTTAACTATTTTCAAAGAACAAAAATATCAGAATCTCTTCAAGGTTTGTAGGCTTATATATGTATATAGTTGAATTAGAATAAAATATTTCAAGTTACTAATGATCCAAATTGATGTTTTGTACAAATGATTGTGTCCTTTGCACATGAGGATAATACATGAAACTATTAATGCTCCATATCCTCCCAAGTCTTTTGTATTGTGAAACTTAAAATTTTGTTATATCCGCCCTTGTAACAATGTTAAGAATCATTTAATATTTTATTGTCTTCTCTTCTGAATTGTCCATTTATATACTTTGCACATTTTTCTATTTTTTAAAGTGGGCACTTTTTATTTTGGATAATTATGCTTTATTCATTATTTGTGTTCCAAAAATTCACTCCCAATATCTATTTTGTCATTTAAAAATTATTTTATGATATCTTCTGAGGCACAGTTGTTTTTTAAAAGTTTTCTGTAATAAACTTAGCCATTGCTCCTTTATGAGCTGTACTTTGGTGTCCATTAAATGTACCTATTATTCACTCTGATGCTCTAAAACACTATTTCTGTTGATCTTCCAGAAGTTAAACAGTTTCTCTTGTTAACACTTTGGTGGCTTTCTATCAGGTGACCAATCTATCCTCTACACTCTGAGAACACACTTTCCAAATTAACGAAAAGGAACTGAAATTAGATTAATGTATACAATCCTCTCCAGATTCGTCATTTGTATTTTTTTCTATTTCAATTCCTTGAAGTATGAAGAGTTTGCCATTTATTTTATGTGACGTGTGGAGAAACATTCAGCTGATTTGTACTTCTAAGAGTCTACACAATATACATTTAGGTGTTAATATTTTTTAATTAATTAATTTATTTATTTATTTATTATTGGTTGTTCAAAACATTACACAGCTCATGACATATCATCTTCCATACATTTGATTCAAGTGGGTTATGAACTCCCATTTTTTACCCCAAATACAAGTTGCAGAATCACATCGGTTACACATCCACATTTTTACATAATACCATATTAGTGACTGTTGTATTCTGCTACCTTTCCTATCCCCTACTATCCCCCCTCCCCTTCCCTCTCATCTTCCCTCTCTACCCCATCTGCTGTTGTTTTAATTCTCTCTGTTGTTTTTTTTTTTTCCCCTTTCCCCTCACAAACTCTTATATGTAACTTTGTGTAACAATGAGGGTCTCCTTCCATTTCCATAGTTTCCCTTCTCTCTCCCTTTCTCTCCCCCCACTAGTCTCTGTTTAATGTTAATCTTTTCCTCATGCTCTTCTTCCCTGTTCTGATCTTAGTTGCTCTCTATATTATGCCATAGGGCAACTCTTAGTAAATATAAAGGAGTGGAGATAATACCATGCACCATATCTGATCATAATGGAATGAAACTGGAAATCAATGAAAAAAGAAGGAAGGAAAAATCCTGCATCACATGGAAAATAAACAATATGTTACTGA
>NW_025999991.1:2550110-2557986 GCF_001458135.2 Marmota marmota marmota | reverse complement strand
ATATATATATATATATATATATATATTTCTGTTGAGATTTAAAATCTTTGAGCTTTTTGACACATGTCTTTTCCTTCATGTGCAGGAGCATAATTGTCATAGCTGCTTCCTATGCCATGGGGTGTGGTGGCGCAGCCCTATAATCCTAACTACTATGGAGACAGGTGCAGGAGGATTGCAAGTTTAAGCCCAGACTGGACTACGTGTGAGACCCTGTCTCAAAATTAAATAAATAAATAAATAAATAAATAAATATGCTAAGGATGCAGTGAGTTGTACAGGAACCCTGAGTTCAATCCCCAAGAGTGAGAAAAAAAAAAAACAGGGATGTTTATATATCTGGCTACCAGTTTTAGCAGTAGCTTAATCTCATGGTTAGTTATCATTGATCATGTTTTTATGATTTTTTTTCTTGAGAAATAGCTAAACTGTGGGATCAACCTAGATGCCCTTCAATAGATGAGCGGATAAAAAAACATGTGGCATATATACACAATGGAATATTACTCAGCAATAAAAGAGAATAAAATCATGACATTTGCAGGTAAATGGGTGGAGTTAGAGAAGATAGTGCTAAGTGAAGTTAGCCAATCCCAAAAAACCGAGTGCTGAATGTTTTCTCTGATATAAGGAGGCTGATTCATAGTGGGGTAGGGAGGGGGAGCATGGGAGGAACAGAAGAACTCTAGATAGGGAAGAGGGGTGGGAGGGGAAGGGAGGGGGCATGGGTTTAGAAATGAAGGTAGAATTTGATGGACATTATTATCCAAAGTACAGGTATGAAGACACGAATTGGTGTGAACATACTTTGTATACAACCAGAGATATGAAAAATTGTTCTCTATATGTGTAATAAGAATTATAATGCAAAAAAGAGAGAGAGAATGGTCATCTTTTTCTAATTTTACATATGTGGAATAATTTGGATACATTTCTGGATATTTTAAATATTATTTTGTAAAGCCTCTGAATTCTATTACATTCCTTCAGAAAATGTTGTTTTGTCTTGTTTGGTTTATTTTAGCAGGCCATTAAATTGATGATATTCAAACTTAAAAAAAAGTTTATTCAGTGGCAGCTTGACTCACACTTTAATTCTTTTATAGTTATATGAAATTGTGCTTTAAAAAATTTTTCCTTTGGGGCTGAGTTTGTAGCTCAGTGGTAGAGTGGCTAACATAGGTGAGACCCTAGTTTCGATCCTCAGCACCACATAAAAACAAACTAACAAACTAAGTAATTAATTAATTAATTAAAGATTGTGTCCATCTATACTAAAGATTAAAAAAAAAAGTTTCTTTTGCATGTTTGAAGGGTTAGAGACGTGGGCAGTTAAACACAGATTTGTAGATTTCCCTTGTAGTTTTTCTTCTTTGGGTTAAAGCTATTACATTTTTAGTTTGTGTGATGACTTGATATTTGCCCTCTATGTCATCAGCCACAAACTTTGCAATTTTTCCTTTAGAGTTTTTACCTCTTTGTGCAACCTTGACTGCAGGTGGCTTCTAGGCTGGGAGATGTGCAAGTGGGACCCTCACTGGGTGACCTTCATTAGTTCCATGTGTTGACTCCCTTTTGGAATCAGTCAGCCTTTGTTCATTCCCAAGTTGTCTTATCCACTTTGCTGTCAAGGTTATAGCTTTGGATAAAAGTTACTTAGGTAGAGCAAAAGTAAATGGACAACTTTTAACACATCATGAAGAGTTGCTAAGTATGTTTTGTTTTCATTATGTTGTCATGTTCTAGGGTTAAAAGTTCAGCAATTATTCGATGTTACCTTTTTAAAACATTTTATTTTTTTAGTTGGCAATTGCACATGAAAAGTATTTGATAAAATATGGCCTTAGTTTCTTAATTAAGTTGGAATTTTGAGCTGACAGCATGATAATAGGCACTTTGTAGAGCAATTAACTACTTCATTGTATCAGGATGATGATAAAAATGTAAACATGAGTTTAAAAAGTAAATTACAGAGTTCTATCAAATGAAGGGTAAAAGCTGTCATAGTATGCTATATAAATGGGAATTTTTCATAAGGTCAAATACTCAATGTAAAAGATAAAATGGAAGTGAAAATTAGTTTATTTATTTGAGTCACTTTCAAGATGATTTGGATTAGTTTAAAACAGAATTCACTGACTTTCTTCAACTAAATAATGTGTCTAAGTTTTTCTTCCTGTCCTGTAATGATTAAAATTGAATTTATATATTTAGTTTCAGCTCCGACTCTATCTTTCAAAAGGATGGTAAATGTTAGTAAAGGAACAATAGTAAAGTCCATGGGATAAGGGAATATGTATGGTCATCATTTAACTCCTAATTACGATTGACTTTTTGAGACTTGCTTACTGACTATTGTTCTGAGTAAATATGAGAGCAAATTATTCTGAATTAGCAAACCAAATTTTGACATTAATTCCATTCTGATAGCAAAATGTTCATTCTCTGTATTTATTTTGCTGATTTGAGTGTTTATAAACTTATGATTTTATATAAAGCATCACATAATGTGTTTTTTATAAAAACAAGCTTCTGTCTATCCCATTAATTTAATGCTGTGAATTTGAGGGTTAGTGACTTCTAAATTTGTTTTTAATTAATTTGCAAAGTAAATTTTAACACCAATAAAAAAGGGAAAAAATTTTCTATGAAGCTTAGATTCATTCCCATTAGGTAAATGGGAATAAATCTGCCCGTTATCAAGAATATTAAAATGTAATCAACACCAAGCATCTTCATGAATCATATTCTGTTAATAATGAACACTTTCCTTTAATGATCCACTTTCTCACTGGAGTACAGGAAAATAGCTCAAGATGTTGGCCTTTGAATCCCAGCTGCACAGTGTTGGGTAATGATATAAAACCCCTTTGCTTCAGTTTCTTCCACTGGAAAATGGTGGGTAATAACAATCCCATCCTGATAGCATGTTAGGAAGATTAAACGAAGGCAATTTAAAAAAAAAAAATTGTGTGCCTAAGAGTTAATTTTGATTAGAAAACTTTTGAAATTGAAGCTTTTCATAGAAACATTGAGAACTATTAGACTTCAGAGAAAATGGTATAAGAAAAACACAGAGGGTTGAAGCAATTTTTATCTATTGTCTAATGTCAACCCAGCTCTGTTCTGTTTAGCATATTAGATTTCCCTAACTGGGATGGTCAGTTACTTCTTTCACCAATTTGTCTACTGTATCTGTCACCTGGGTCTTACAATGCACCTCCTTGGGAACTTCTTATTTTCGTCTTCCCTTGTCTTCCAAATCATGGGGTGTTATTGATAAATGAGCACCAACTACAGAGTGTTCCCAGCTTCTCATTGGAAGTCTCAGAGCATCCTAACCCCTGATCTAGGATGGGGAAGGGATGCATCTCAGGGGTTTCAAGTCACTGAAAGAAGGGACTCAGGCTTTCCCCTGATGTGACTTCCTGTGTTTATGGCAGTTCATTTTGGTTTATAGGATTGTTATTTTAAGCAAGTTTGGGAGTAGTTGGTCTTTCCCCCAACACTTCCTTACTGGATGGAGGTGGAAAGGAAAAGAATGTTGTTTCTTTATAAAATTCAAATGTAGGATGCAGCATTTTAGACTCTAGAAATTAAATATTAGCAGCAAGTAGTGATCAGAGTTGACATCTTTGGTTTGTAGTAGCAAAATAACTTCTTTTAAATTTCACAATTACCTCATTGAAATAGTTTTGGAAAATGAAGTACTCTAGTTAACTATGTATTTGGATATTTGCAATTCAGGAAATTTCTCATATTAATAATGAGAAAAAAAGATGATGATCAGTAAATATCAACTGTCAACTTTACCACTTCTGGAATTAACTGAGAAACTTCAACACTTGGCATACCCACATCAAGATATAAAGAACAGAAGTTCACCGGATTAGACAAAAGGGAATGAAGGGCATGGAAGGATGGGAATGGGAAAGACGTAGAATTGATCAGACATAAGTTTTCTATGTTCACAGAAGAATACACGACCAGTGTGACTTCACATCAGGTACAACCACAAGAATGTGAAGTTATACTCCATGTATGTACGATATGTCAAAATGCACTCTACCATACAAAGAACATGCTCAACATAATGGTTTTGAAAGCAGAAGTTACTGACTCTTCTGACCAATATTCTCTCTTTCTGTCTTGGCAGAATCACATCAGAATAATATGTATAATGAAGCGATCTATATATTTTGCTACAGTAGATAGAATAATATCATTATTATTTTATAAGAGGGGAATAAGGACTCATTAGTTATATTCATAAACATGATATGTCAGGCCCAAAGGAATTCTTGTAGCACAGAAAAGAAATGTGGTGAAGAACTCTAAAGTGGATGTCCTTCATTTTAATAAAATAGCCCCGAGATTACTACATATAGGGTACAGTGATCTTTTTATCTCCACTTTTCTCCTAGGAATGGCTTTGTCACTCTCTAAAAGCAATCCCAACATTACAAAATTGCTGTGTATACCATACACAGCCTGAATGAAAAAAATTTTCTTAAATCCAAGTGGAATTTTATATTCTATTCTCTGTATTATATTTTTAATTACATAGAAGTTACTTTTTGTTTATAATTGGGTCATAATGTATGATATAAACTAAGAGGAAATAACTAGCTACTTTACAAACCGTTAATTTTCATGGACAAAGCTGACACTCTACTGAAGTAATTTGCAAGTCAAATATATGCTTTCTCCCTCTTGGATACTTTTTTATTTACAGGAAGTCTTGGTTGAATTAATAAATAAACAGTAGCTGAAATCTTTCATTTTAATTAGTGTGAGGTGGCATTTGTAGAGGAATGTTTAACCAAGAGATCTGAGATGCTGTCAGACAGGGGATTAACACTGAAACAAAGATCTGAATAAATATGTGGTTTTTCAAACCAAATTCGATAAACACACAGGGGATCACACTTGAGATAAGACTCTTGCATTTAATATGAGTTACTATAGCCATGGTCTTTGGACCGTGATAAATTGTTCAGCAGGTGTCTTTGGGGACATGGGACAACAATATACTATTCTTACCCCTGAAACTGTCAAGCTCTATGATTTTCTTAGATGCTAGGTAGTTTTAGAAGTGAAACAAGAGGACTCCTGTTTGGAAATATGATATTCTATGAGTATTTTATTCAGTACTGACACAAAATTCACATTGAGGTCATTCTTGTAAAGAACCTGTATTGATAGTCAAATGGAAAAGAGAAGGTCTCCCCCTCAAGAGTGTTAAAAAAACTACAGCAAACTAATCTATGTTCTTTTGATCCTGGTTTTTGATTTTTGTATTCACATTGTACCAGTTGCAGTTTTTAAATGACTGGCTACTTTATATACTTGAAAAAGTGTTGTCAGTACTTTTTCTTAATAACTTTCTCTCCAGGCTGAAACAAAGATGAATCCTCCTCATGCTCGTGTCTTTAATATTGGGTTGCAGTGTGTTCATTCAAGGGGAAACTATTCTTGGAGCAATATCTTTGCTCAAAGATTTACTAGCTGCTGTCCAGAATTCAAAGAGGTATGAGAGTTGCTGTCTACCTTCATTGAATTTCCTGTCTATTTGGGGAAGTAAGACAAGTGCATGATATTGGGTTATAAGTGTCCTAAAGGTGTTACTGATAGCAGTACAAGAGTGCCAGAGGCAGACAGGAATTCTAGCTAGAGCTGTCCAGGGGAAGGGATCTACTCCCATGTTCTCTGGTGGGGTGCAGCTGCACTCACCTTCATGTCTGTTTCCCATGCACCCATGGCAACCACATTTGACATCAGGTGGAAATGTGCCCAAGGCAAAAATAAAATGTTGAACCATAGAACTCAGGTCTACAGTCAAGTAGTCAGTAATCCTAACACCAACACCCCCAGCTTTCAAGTCCCACAAGCATGTGCATGTAACTTAAAAATCACCTACTAAAATTTTTCATGGAATTGTTTTCTTTTGATGAAGTCTCAGGATTCCCAGAGTTTAATCAATTTATGACCAGTATTTTTATAAATATGTTGATTCAGTGGGATGTATGTAAGAAGCCAAGGGTTAGCCATGTCGGGTCCCTAGCCTACTCTTTCAGGTTTTGACAATGCATAAACAGCATTTTGCCAGTTCAACACAAACTTTGAACTTGCTAATTGGGTGGGGAGAAAAAATTGACATAATCTTATTTGTCGACAGGGTTTATTAAAATTTCAAACAAAAATATATTTTTTGCAAAAGCATCTTAATAGAATGCAGTTGGATTCATTCTTCAGAAACAGTGTATACATGATTAAGGCAAAAAGAATCATTAATTTTTGCCAATTCCCATATACTAATTCCTTAAATTTTGGTTATTAATGGGGAAGATTGAAAATTGAAAGAATCACATTTTTATTTGAATATGACTCAAATGATTTCATACTTACTCAGGTTCTCTATCAAAAGTGAAGCCTGAATTACACATAATTTTACTTAAGATAAATTATGTATTTGTATCTTGCATATATTAATAATATTTTGCTTTTCAGTTGTCTCCTAAGAGAAAGAAAGATCATAAAAAAGACCGACCTTACAGATAGACAGATAGATATTCTTAAAATTACAAAATGGAAAGAAAATGTTCAATTAAATTTAATAAAAATGAAGAGATTTCATTTAAAGATTTCAGCATGTAGAGACAGAAAAATGTTCAAAATGCAACAACCCAGGCCCAGGACAGGTACCACATGATCCCTGATGCATGAAGAACCTGAAATGATCAGACACCTAGTAGTGAGTAGCACCATCATTGCCAGAAGCTAAGAGGAAACTGGGAGGTTCTAGTCAAAAAGTTTAAAGTGTCAGTTAAACAGAATGTTACATTCTTGAAATCTAATGTAGATTTAATGCGATAGTTATCAATACTGTATTGGAAAATTGGACCTTTCTTTGCTCAGTGGATGGTTCTTATGTTAAATGTGCTCAACTCACACGCACATAATCACTGAAGGGTGGGAGTACTCTTTTTTTTTTTGGCCAGGATTGCAGTGATGACTTCTCAGTTGTGTACTTGTCTCCAGACTCATCACTGTTACACATTTAATATGGTAGCTTTTTGCATATCAATCGTTCCTTATAAATGGTTTAATGATGTCCATCCTCAGAAAGAAAGCACTGTCCAATGGGCAGTGTCTGTTTGGGATGGCTCGATGCACCCTCATCCTGATCCAGATGCTCAATGCTTGCATGACCTGCTGTGAGCATTTTAACCTTCCCTTCGTCACCAGTTAGTGAAAAGATGACATGACATTAGACTCTCTGGAGTTCCCACCTATTTTTAGCAATCATGACTATTCTGAATTTATTATAGCTGCAGGTGTTTATTTAGTGTCCTTGATCCTTTAAATGTGATCTGTCTTTTCTCATCACTTCATTTAAACCAGAGAATAAAAACCAGCCAAAGGCTGCCACTGCCCCTGTTTTCGCTGCACACACACTTCTTGGCAGTCATGGGACCTGAATTCCACTTCCCAATGTTACCTTCCCAGCCCTGCTCCTGCCTCCTGCACACAGCATTGGGTATCAGGCTGCCCTCCCACTTACACATCTGGTTTCCTACAGACACTGAGCTTTGCAAGGGACTTGGATTTGTGTCTCTAACATCATTAGCTGAGATACATATTCCTTTAGCTCTGGTATCACAAAATCATTCAGCTAAATTGTCCCTGAACTTTTCATAGGGAGAAACTTCAAATGTTACAACAAGCACTGAGATAGGTGCAGAAACAGAATATAAATGACAAATATACCCAGCCTGTAATTATAAGGATGTGAAGAAAGTATACTGACATGTATGTATGTGTGTGTGTATATATATATATATATATATATATATATATATATATATATATATAT
>NW_025999991.1:2538526-2548611 GCF_001458135.2 Marmota marmota marmota | reverse complement strand
ATATATATATATATATATATATATATATATAATAGACCTATTATATATAATATATATTATATTATAACTACTGTTATAATATATATTAGATATTATATATATTTGAAATATATATGCATTTCTAATATACAGCATATATATTAAATATTAGATATAGATACAAGTCACATATATTTATGTATTCTCTCCCCAACACTATATTTAGTGACAAGTAATATATGTAAATATATTTTAAAACATCTATATATTTTAAGACATTTTAAAACATCTCCCAGTAGATGTAGTAATACAATAATTTCCCAGTGCAACTAATTTTATTTGAATTACTGTAATTCCTCAACCTAACCTTCTCAAATTGGGTACATAATTCACTTTTTATAGTACTGAATTAGAGAACAAACACTTTCCATCTCCTAGTGCAAATTTTTGTATCTATAGACAATTTTTCACTCCTGAGTTTTTTTCTGTCATCAAAAATTGCCTCAACGTTCACCTAAAGTGATTTAACTAGTGCATCAAAGAATGAGGTTCTTAGGAGAAAGCTGTGGGGCATATATGGAGTAATGTCGAGGGTTCAGCATTATTTTCTTAATTTTCCACCAATGCCAAGGATCAGATCAGTAGTAAGAGATGTCAAAACAAAGGAGAAAATGCAGAAGGGCTGATAAAGGAATCATTCTTCATCAAATTAAAGAGCAAGGTAAGTTAGGATGTTTGCACAGGGATGTGGATGGAAATTGAAAGGGTGGTGTTTTGGATGAGGACCATTTGTCGCTTAGAATCTTTTACTTTTCCCTGGCAGGCTAAGAGACTCCTTCCTGAGGAATGCAGTTATAATTTATCTGGTTTGCAACTAACCTTGATGCCACAAAATCACAACATCATTCCATGGCAAATCTCACCTCTGTTCACTTTTATGAAGGTGGGAGGGGATTGTGAGCATCCTCAGGGGTTCAAGGGTCCTTTTCTTTGTCATATTCAGATAGAAATCGGATCAAAGGGATATAGAGCAGACAAAGAGTAAAGCTAGGGACTGGGAGGAGAAGGAACTGTACTGAGAGAGTTTGTAATTAGAATTCTCTTAAGAACTTGCAGCCAAACTCTGAAAGAAAAGATAAGGAGTGAAGGCCCATGGCTATCTCTTCAGAAGGTCAGTAGATAGAAACAGATGAATAGACAAAATCACTGCTAGTAGATTTGTAGCTCCTCTATAAGGGACTCCACTGACCTCAGGAGATCAGTAATGTGCCGTTTGCTAGAGTCACATATTAGACTTCAGTGTGAAGGTCTGTAATTCATTACATAACTGGAAAGTTTAAGTTCAGTGTATTAATCAGATTTAGCCTTTATGTAAAGCATAAAGTACAGCTTTATGAGCTATTAGCTATGTTATCAAGGTTCTTTATTTCCTACAAATTTCATTTCTTACAGCACTTTAATTTCAGAAATTTTTTTGATCTCATGACATGAGTCCATAATTCTCATGAAGTCCCCTTGGTTTATCTGTCTGTCATCATTAAATAATGTATGTCACCAGAGCCAGAATGACCACAAATGAATAATGGGTTAATGCATATCTGTCAACAGATTTTCTTGTTATTGTTTAATCCTCATGATGTTGGACAATGAATATAGCTGGAAAAGTCCACAGAACAAACACTCCTGATAAATTACACAGCCGGAAACAAGACATCAGAGCACCTGTGCTTTCTTTTCATTAAAGGAAAATGTTCAGGTACAGCAGGTGGGGCAAAGATCTTTGGATTTTTTCTTCATATTTTATCCTTACTTGTCAAAACCTAGTTATGCTTAGGATATGCTAATTATTGAAAACTATTTAGATGAGTAAAGATTTTTTCCAAAAAAATATCTTAGGATTTTATATTTTAAATGTGATACATTTAAATATCACATGCTCAGAAGGGTGCCCCCAAATTATTCTATTTGGTTTAATGTCTAACTATGGAATTTGCTGATTTATTTAGTTTATGTGCACATTTGTGTATTTTTATGTATTCACTTGATGCTCCTGTAATATCAACTCTTTTTATTATATTTATTTACAATAGTACGCATGAAGTCACTGGAATTTCCACACTAACATGTAGATACATGTTTGTCGCTATTAATTATCATGAACATTTTAGATTGCTGGAAAGGGTTAGCTACAGAGAAGAATGTTTTTCTTAGTAACAGGTGGCCCAGTGGTGAGGGATGGTAAGCTACTATATCTTATTACAAGATTAAGCTATCAGTTAGCTTTTAAACTAAGTTAAATGATGGAGCTAACCCTGTAGCTAACCCTGTCCAGCAATATCATCAAAAATCTTAAATCTTACCATTATTTAATAAACTAAAATCTGATTTGCAAAAGAGCAATACAAATTATTTATGCACATTTTAAAAACAATACTTTTTTTATAATTATGATCCTTTGAAAAATTTTTCTCTCATATTGAGGTTTAATAATATTGATTTTTAAAATAAACAATGAATTACTTATGGTATGTTTTTGAAAGCAAGGTTTAAAAATGAAGTAGTAATTCTTTAGTAATGTTTTTTTTTTTTTTAATTTGCAATTCAAGACTATACCCTGAAATCAGTTTTCAGTGGCAGAAATGATGCAATGTGTACTTGTGTGTGTGCATGCACGTGCATGTGTTTGGGTGTGTGTATGTGTGTGTGCATATGTGTTCTTTTAAATATATTGTTTTATCAACACAGTGCCCATAGTCTTCTGTTACATGAGTGTACAGGCAACACCTGCTTTCAAAATATGTTCTGAAGTCTGTTACTACAAACTAAGTAAACCCAAAGAGAATTCATTGCTATCAAACATTTTTATCTTCTTAATCCAAAATGGAAATATGTGTACTTAATGCCACCTGGATTGGCAAATGCAGGAAAAGAGTCATGTGGCTATTTTTTTTTTAATTTTTCATACTGTTGCATTGGTTTTGTATAAATTTCTAAGTTGAGAAGAGAGAATTTTTAGAATGTTATATGGATATATTTTAGATTTAGTTTCATGCTCATTGTATGGTTTCATATGACCAGACTTCACTGCTCAAATATAAGATTAAGAACTGTCTCCTGTTTGTCTTATTGCCTTACCTTTCAGATTGCTAGTATTCATAAATTCAGGTAGAAGTTTCAATGGAAACAATTCATCTGAGATCTCAAATAAGCAGCTCTATGTTCCAGTAATTGAATGTGAATTATCTTGTAGGTACCTTGCTAAGAGCTTTAGGAATGCATAGCAGGTGTCAAGGAGTTTGCAAGTATCACAATTAGAAGAGGGTTTAAAAAACACACTACTATAGCATCTGAAATCCAGAGTCAGCTAAACAGTGGAAAACCACATGTAGGCAGAATCACACTTAAGAGACCCTAAGAAAAATGCCAAAGTAGAGCAAAGCTAAACCCAAAGCAATGCTCCAGTATTGGAATAAGTAACTATCTCTCTGACTGACTCATGCTCTGGAAGATGAGTGTCTGGCATCAAAAGCCTTACCCCCCACACACACAAAATTAGTGGAAAGCAGATACTTGTCCCTCCCATACTCCATTTGGGCTTTTATTCATTGACTCATCTCTTTGAATAGCAGGCTATTTCTTTGTTTTCTGGGTTTTGTCTTGTGTTGTTTTACGTATGTATAGTGCATGTAATATCTTTCTGTTTGGCTCACTTCCAGGTTTCTCTGTCTTCCTAGGTGCCAATATTTGCATCCTGAATGTCTGCCAAAGCAGTGACACTGAAAGCAAATGTCTCATCCCAAGGTGGCCTGAGGGGAGTGCATGCAACATTCCATGGGGTTCAACAGGGCAACAGAAAACCTCCAGTTAGGTTGGAAATGGGAGAAACTGGATAGCAAAATGACTTTGAGGTGAGTTTCAGAGGCACATAGAAAGGATTTAAGCTACACAGTGGAGAGGAAAAACCATTTCAGGCCAAGGCACCTGCCCAAAGACAAGAAACAGAAAAGAGTGGGCTGCATATCTGTTATCACATAAACCTGGAAAGACATTCCAAGATATATCCAGGGTGTGTTTTAAGTCCAGGATAGAGGCGACACTTACCGAAAAATGCAGTGGAAATCAAATAAACATGTTTGAAAGTACTCTACCATATAAATAAACCTTTGCTACAAAAGATTAATCTCAAAGCTGTTCATGCTGTGGACATAAAGAAAACACAGTGAATATGTCAACATGTTAGAGTCTGTAAACAAGTCAAGATGGCGCCTGGCATTTTGCAGAGGGAGTGGTTTGTGAAGTAACGCCAGTGAGGCATTAAGTATGGAGATTCCTTATTGGTTGACTGCTGTATCTAGTTTATGTTAATTAAGATAAGCTGTGTGTAATGTATATATACCCCTCCTGTCCTACAATAAACGGCTCCCACTCCTTCTGTATCAATCTACACAAGTTGCTCGTCACCCCCTGGTTATTTTGCTGCAGCCGGACTGCGGCATCAACAAGAAAGAAAACTAATAAAAAAATGACTGAATTGATTTGGGCTTATTTTACCTAGGGAATGATTGTACTATTTAAGAATTAAAGGCTTTACATAAAATACCGTATAGTTATAGGTCTGCATTTTAAGCTTACAACTTCAATCACATACAAAAAACATATTTTAACCTGTTCCTCTTCCCAATTTTTACATTACTGGCCTCACACTTTACATTTTTCATGTTGTGTACCCATTGACAAATATTTGTGTTTACAGTTATTATTAATTATTTGTCTTTTAACTTTTACACTGAAATAAAACTGATGTGCATTCCCCCATTACTGTATTACAGGGTTCTGTATTTGCCTAGGTATTTTCATTTACTAGTAAATTTTACATTTTAAATGCTTTTGTAAGTCTTTATGTACATCAAATCAGAAAAATAATATTTTTTGCTTATAATGACTTTTGTCTTTAGTTTTATTTTTCCATTTAATATGTAATTCCTTTTAAATTCTTTGAGGTTGTCATGTAACACCCCATTTGATTTGCATTTCTTCTAGGACATTTTCTTCTTAACATTTTCGAAAAAAAATGAACTGTTTTCTATTGGTTGGATTAATGTAGCCTTATAAAATATGTAATATTTCATTATATATTAGCCTCATAAAATATTAAATATTTTATAATATATATTAAAGTTAATACTATATTATGTATAGTACAATATGTACTATACTATATATAATGTTACAGAATTAGTATTTGTTATTATACATGATATCTAGTATTATAGTTATTTAATATCTATCCATCAGTCTAAGTTATTGTTAAATATATATGTATCTTTTGTCATAGTTATCATTGTCTTGCTTTTAAATAAAATATTTGATTTTGATCATTTTTTTCCATTGAAAATTTAAATTGTTCTATACTATGAAATTTTTTTCATTAGTATTAATATCATCTTCCCTGCATTATTAAGTTCAAATATCTTATAAGATATAGAGGTGGCTTTGATAAAAAGGTAAAAGAGGGTTTGGTGAGGTGCTTAGGAAGCCAATATATGCAAGGAAAAGATAGAAATTTTAAAATATTTGGCAAGGTAAATTTACCACCAAATACAAATTTGCCCTTGCCTATGTGCCCAAGCTATCATTTTCATAGTCATTTTTCTATAGACAATAATAAGGAAAAATGTGGAAATGTGGTTGGTTGGAAAAGTTATGTTGTTACAATATGGCATGATATTTTAGAAACATTATAGAACTTCTTTGTAGCAAGAGAGGATAGACATTGTCAGTATGGAATGGTATTGAATGCCATGTCAGAACAGTAGAAAGCACCAAACATCCAAAACATTAGGAGACATGGGAAATAATTCTATTAAAAAGCTGAGAAGTTCACATCATTTGAAATTGACAGTGAAACAGCTGCTGGCACATTTCCTTCCTCTCACCATCAAGCCACTCTGGCAATTCTTCATTTCTTTACTTGTTTTGCTAAGTGTTACGAACATTTTTAAAGGCATTTTAACCTTGCTATCTTTTTATCTTGCAGTACGTGTTTGCTGTGGTGTAGGGAAAATATATGTCAACTGCTACATAGTATTATTAAATATTGCAAACACACACACATGCACACACACACAGTTCCAAGTTTATTAGGTGTTAAATCACACATTGATATTTAACATAATTTATATTTTGCAAGAATTTGTGGTGGAATATTGCATGAATGTTTATAGTGTTTTGGTAATACTCAAGGATTTTGGGGGGGATTTGGGGTAAGAAAGCAGAAAATGTGCTATTATTTTTCATACGTAAGTGGAATCGAGGCTCCTATCATTAAAAAAAAAATCCACTAGCATTTTTTATGAATGGCTTATACATAGAGACGAAGGACTTTTACTCTTCCTGTTGGTACTCCTACTACTCCCTGCTGTTTCTCTTCTCATTCTCTTAGTACTTTTACTACTAATTCTACCAGAAGCTCTTGAAGTGGCGCCCTCCTATGGAGAAGATAAGAACATAACAGTGTTTTGTGCAGAGGTGAAAACACACATCTAAGTATAGTAGATGTATTTGTGTCTGTAAATTATTGTTTTTATTTTATTATGTAATTGGATGCCCAATTTATTTACTTATACTATATTTTGAGGTTGTTAATTCATAGAAAAGCTTAGTTAATAAAATGTAAAATTGTGTGGCTTTAACTCCAAATATGCCCTCTTTCTCATAATAGTGACACATTAAAATAGGGAAAGAATATAAAAGTTTATTGATTTTTAACTTCCTAAAATATGATAGTGGGTCATAATGAGGTACTTCCAATTGCTGAAAAGTCAATTTTAATGTGTAGTTTTCTACTGTGTTTTTTTTTTTTTGTTGTTGTTGTTTTGTTTCTTTTTCAACAATATTGTTCAAAAATTTTTGAAAATGTGCTAGCCAGAATGCACAGAAGAAAACAACAGTTATTTTCCTAATAACAGGAGGTGATCTTTTGTATAGTGTTTACTTTCCTGCCATTGATTAGATTATATTTTTCCCTTGGCTTTGGTTTAAAGTTAAGGAAGATCAGCAGATTTTAAAATTCTTACCATCTTATCTGTACCCAGTAATAGAAAATGAGAAAGAGAAGAATTCACCCGATGGTGGATTTTCAGTGCTTTGGGGAGAGCCGAAGCGTTCTCTGCCCCTTTCTTCTCCTCTAGCCTGTGACCAACAACTTAACATTCTCTTTTTTAAAGCATGAATAACCATAATGAAAATAAGAGTGTATTTTATTTAATCAATACAACCTATGTGGTTGCTTTTAAATGCAGGAAGAAGGAAATAATTTATTTTATTCATTTGTTAAAATAAATACATAAAATATGTGAATAAATATACTTTGCTGAAATGAGTGGCTTTTAAAGAGAAGGGCAATTAGAGTTTTAAAGAGAACTTTATTCTGATAAAGGGCTTCTGAAGTCTCTAGGTCCCAGGAGTGTAGACATATTATTCTGTCCCAGGAGTGTAAACATATTATTCCCTATTGAGATGTGTAGAGTTAGTAATAGCCTCTAATTTATCTGAAAAATCTCAAATAAATTAAAGTGGCCATATATTTATCATAAAAATGCAAGGCTCATTGAAATGGGTTCTCCCTGTCTGCCCTTTGACGATCTAGAACTATGTCTGTTTTCTGAAAGGGTGAACATGCCTGTATAAATTATGACATTTCCTCTTGGAAATCAATAAGACATTTTGTCTAAAGCTTTGTCAAACAAAACAGAACTTATATACCTGAGGGCTTATATACATATCAGTGTTGCTCCTGGGACATGATTTGTGTATGCTTCTGTTCCAACTGGGTTTGAACCATAACAGAATTTGAGGTCCTCACCAGTCCCCTGGGTTCTAGAGTGCAGGCTTCACAAAGAAGCAGATGGACTCCACACGGTGGAAAGAGGATAGCCCTCTTCAGAAGCATGGTGTTTCCCTCCCAGGCCAGGGGACAGCTAATGGGCAGAAATCTCAGGGAGGGGCAGAGAGCTTCTGAGTGGGCCATAGGGGCACAGGAGTGAACCAGTGGTTTTATCCATAAGGACATTCTAGAAGAAAATGCTCCATGGGCCTTTGGACAACATCCCACACCTCTCTTTAATACATGGTTTTGGAAACACTGTCTCTTGTGATTGGGGTTCATTTTAAACCTCTCTCTTCACTTGGCCTTTTTTTTTTAGAACTTAGATATCACGTTTTTATTGGATGGGGCATCAATAAAATTTGTCTTTGACTTTATGAATTTTACTTTTGATACAATTAATAATGAAGTCCAAAGGAAGACTGTAAACAGGAGTTCTTGCAATGGGGATGGAGAGACGGTCTTTCAGTTACCTCCCTGCTCCCCGTGTTCCTACCCATTTGGTTACTTAAGACACAGCTTTCTTTCCCCATTTCCCCATGCACCCAGGCCCTCCTCCACATGTGGGTCGCCCCATTTTCCTGGACTCTTCTCTGCTGCATTGTGATCATTTAGAGCAATATTGATGGTAGAGGTCCCAGATCCTGGGGGCTCATTCTTGAGGCCAGTGTTGCTTCACCTGTGAAATGTGAGGCTCCACTACCCTCTGAAGGCTTCCAGTCCCTTTGATTCACAAATTGATCTAAAAGTGGATTCTGTTAATTTCTAAAACCCGAATGGCTCTTCAACTGTGGTTAAGAATTGTTTTCTTTCTATATAAATGATAACACAATACCACATTCTTCATTCTTGCTAGTATAGAAAATAATTTTAATCAGAAAATTTTTAAAAAATGAAAGTCAAAAGTAGATAAATGTTTTAGTCAAATTGATTTGCTTATTAGAGTCATTACAAACAAGTCATTTTACCAAATTGTAACACTATGTGTTGCTTTATTAAATGTAATCTATTTTTTGATGTTTGACCTTGTTATAATATGTGACCTAAGGGCTGAAATCTCTTTTCTTCCTGTTTTGTTTGAGTTTTTAATGTGATTTATAAACCCTCTGCAACCCAGATGTGAGAAAGGGGAATCATATTCAGATGCTTAGAATAAATATGTCAAACAAACAGACATGCCCCTGACCTAGCAGAGCTTAGAATTGGTAAAAAGCTTAAGAGAATAAACAGATAAATCAAGTGCAAATTGCTCTGAGTAGAGAATGAGACGTAACACTTCATTTTATTTAAAAATTTTTAAAAACAAAGAGATGATGACTTTGGATCTCTATCTCCCCATCCCTCCCTGTCTTTTATTAGAGTGGGCAAGATTATGAGCCTGTAGAGTTTTAGTTTGAGGAAAACTGGCCCTTATTCGCTGGTAGTGGCCCCTGTTTCCTCTGCAGAGATGCTGAGATGTAGTCATCTTGACGTCCTCTGGATGTAGTCATCCAGGGGAGATGCTGCAGTCACCTGCTCTGGCCGCTCTCAAGGTTCTGGCACCATAACCAGGAAGTCATGTCAGGCCAGGGTTCTGAGGCTTCCAGGTCCTGAGGGGAGTGAGAGTCATGTTTTTGCTACTTGTGGAGACTGTGTGATCCCCTGCCGCGACCCCTCGCCGGCAAGGGAAAACACGACACAGGATTCTTCCTTCAGCAGTTTATTCAGGCCTTGATTCATGTATCATCTTCTAGTGACCCGTCGCCGAGCGCCCAAGCACAGCCTAATAAAGCCTCCAGCATACCAATCTTAAGCTGCCACGTGGACCTTTCTCATAGGGTGGTAAGGGATTGCGTGCCAATTCTCCATATTAGGAGTTGTTTATCACAGGCCACAGTGGAAGCCGGCGCCATCTTCTAATGGCGGCCACGGTCTAATTAGAACGGCTCACCACAGTTCCCCCTTCTGTTTTATAAAACAATGCAGGCGAAAGTAGAGGTCCTATCCCACTGTGCAGTAGTGGCTGCAATGTATGGTTCAGTCCCAAGGAGGCGCCTTCCCCAGACCTGATCCCATATCAGCCGACGCCTTTTTTCATAGGGCGGGGCGTGGACGTCAAACCCGCATGCAATAGGACATGCTTTCCTTGAGGTCCATTGAGGGATCACTCAAGTGCAGTGCCTTGCCTCGCATCCTGCATCGTGACGACGGCGAGAAGTAGGATAACACAGGTAGCCTGGTA